>NC_079194.1:35417289-35604789 GCF_029499605.1 Hyla sarda
GTCATACTAACTTGGTGATACTCTGAGGACTGGTATTTTTTTTTCTCTCTTTTCTTCTATAGCCTCTATTCACACTTTTGTTTTAGATACAGTTTCAGTTAAAGGGGTACTCTGCTGCCCCAGCGTTCGGAACATTTTGTTCCAAACGCTTGAAGCGGGCAGCAGGGGGCCGTGGCCGCGACGTCACGCCCCCCTGCTGCCCGCTCCAAGTGTTCGGCACAAAATGTTCCGGACGCTGGGGCAGCAGAGTACCCCTTTAAATGAAACCGTACCTATACCAAAAGTGTGAATAGAGGCTATAGAAAAAAAAAAAAAAAAGAGAAAAAAAATACCAGTCCTCGTGACGTCACACCGCACCCCCTCAATGCAAGTCTCCCATAGATGTGGTGTAGTGACCTCACGACCCCCGCCGCCCACACCCAGAGTTCTAAACGAACGCTGGGTGCTGTACAGAGATCGCGGGGGTCCCAGCAGCTGGACCACCCTGATCAGACATCTTATCCCCTATCCTTTAGATAGAGGATAAGACGTCTAGGGGCGGAGTACCCCTTTAACCTCATTTATTTAATAGTGAGTTGCACCTGTTTTGTTGTTTTTTCTTAATATTAACATAAACATTTTTTTTTTATTGTGTTTTGGTTTATCGGTAACAGTACTATGTGCCAAAAACTGCAGTCACAAAAATGATACCAAACTCAAGAAATGGTATATCCCATTGTATTCACCTATTAATATAAAAAAAAATCTTTATTTATTTTTTTTTTTTGCTTGTGTAGATGTTCTACCTGGAGGCCATGGACCTCTGCAGACTCCTCTTCTGGTAGATGTAGTTCAGTGTCATTCAGGACAGCCAGGCTTCCAATGCTCTGCAGAATCTGCTCTGTCGTACGGTTGACTTTATCCTTTGCTTCTCTAACCATGGCCGATATATCTGAGCAAGAACCCTAAGAAGAATTATAAAGCTATTAGTGGCCGTAGTTTGTAAATATGATGAAAAAGAATATTACATTACTAGGAAATATAACTGGGGGCGACCCATATAAATGCTGCAACCTATAAGAACCAGACAGACATTAAAGGAGTTATCCAGGAACAGAATTTTTTTTTTTTTTTTCTTAAAACAGCGCCACCTCTGTCGTCAGGGTGAGTGTGGAATTACAACTTGACTCAGTTCACTTCCAAAAGGACTAAGGTGTAATATCACAAAAAAACCTGTGGACAGAGGTGGTGCTGGTTTTTGAAGAAATCGTCTCTGTTTTCTATTCCCGGATAATATCAGGAAATATTACTTTATTGAGTAGTGGATGTATGGAATATCCTTCCTGCAGAAGAGGTATTTGCAAATACAGTGAAGGAGTTTAAGCATGCATGGGATAGGTATAAGGCTATCCTTCATATAAGATATGGATAGGCATAAGGCTATCCTTCATATAAGATAGGGATAGGTATAAGGCTGTCCTTCATATAAGATAGAGATAGGTATAAGGCTATCCTTCATATAAGAGAGAAATAGGTATAAGGCTATTCTTCATATAAGATAGGGATAGGTATAAGGCTATCCTTCATATAAGATAGGGATAGGTATAAGGCTATCCTTCATATAAGATAGGGATAGGTATAAGGCTGTCCTTCATATAAGATAGAGATAGGTATAAGGCTATCCTTCATATAAGAGAGAAATAGGCATAAGGCTATTCTTCATATAAGATAGGGATAGGTATAAGGCTATTCTTCATATAAGATAGGGATAGGTATAAGGCTATCCTTCATATAAGATATGGATAGGCATAAGGCTATCCTTTATATAAGATAGAGATAGGTATAAGGCTATCCTTCATATAAGAGAGAAATAGGCATAAGGCTATCCTTCATATAAGATAGGGATAGGTACAACGCTATCCTTCATATAAGATAGGGATGGACATAAGGCTATCCTTTATATAAGATAGGGATAGGTATAAGGCTATTCTTCATATAAGATAGGGATATATAAGGCTATCCTTCATATTAGAGATAGGCATAAGGCTGTCCTTTATATAAGATAGAGATAGGAATAAGGTTATCCTTCATATAAGATAGGGATAGGTATAAGTCTATCCTTCATATAAGATAGGAAAAGACATAAGGCTATCCTTCATATAAGATAGACATAGGAATAAGGTTATCCTTCATATAAGATAGGGATAGGCATAAGGATATCCTTCATATAAGATAGTGATAGGCATAAGGCTATCCTTCATATAAGATAGGGCCAGGCATAAGGCTATCCTTCATATAAGATAGGGCCAGGCATAAGGCTATGCTTCATATAAGATAGAGATAAGCATAAGGCTATCCTTCATATAAGATAGAGATAGGAATAAGGCTATCCTTCATATAAGATAGGCATAGGTATAAGGCTATCCTTCATATAAGATAGGCATAAGCATAAGGCTATCTTTCATATAAGATAGGGATAGGTATAAGGCTATTCTTCATATAAGATAGGGATAGGAATAAGGCTTTCCTTCATATAAGATAGGGATAGACATAAGGCTATTCTTCATATAACATAGAGATAGGCATAAGGCTATCTTTCATATAACATAGGGATAGGCATAAGGCTATCCTTCATATAAGATAGGGATAGGAATAAGGCTATCCTTCATATAAGATAGGCATAAGTATAAGGCTATCATTCATATAAGATAGGCATAAGCATAAGGCTATCCTTCATATAAGATAGAGATAGGTATAAGGCTATCCTTCATATAAGATAGAGATAGGTATAAGACTATCCTTCATATAAGATAGGCATAAGCATAAGGCTATCTTTCATACAAGATAGGTATAAGGCTATCCTTCATATAAGATAGGGATAGGTATAAGGCAGGGATAGGTATAAGGCTATCCTTCATATAAGATAGAGATAGGCATAAGGCTTTCCTTCATATAAGATAGAGATAGGCATAAGGCTATCCTTCATATAAGATAAGGCCAGGGACTATTGATAGTATTCAGAATATTGGGCAGACTAGATGGGCCAAATCTGCCGACACATGTTTCTATAAGATCACCTGTAGGAGCAGCTGCAAGTATCCTCCCAACTTCTTAACACACAGTACCACGTTGTCGGCGAGTCGGGAAGTCGCCTGGTTTTCGGGTAGGTTGTCCAGCCAATGTTTGCTTAACGCGACGAGCTGCTGAAAGGCCGACGTCATTCGTACGCTCTGTAACTGGGCTGTGCGATTGACCAGGAACACTGGAAAGACAGCAAGACAAACAGATGGTAGAGATCAACACATAGCAACCAATCAGATCGCTTCTTTCATTTTACAGAGGCCTTTTCAAAAGTGAAAGAAGCGATCTGATTGGTTGCTATGGGCAACTTTTCCTCTGGACGGGTTTTGATAAATGTCACCTATGGTGTTAACAGGACTGTAAAATCTTTAGTACAAGACAATGGTCTCCAAACTGTAGCTGTCCAGATGCTGCAAAACTACAGCTCCCAGCATGCCCGGACAGCCAACGGCTGTCCGGGCATGCTGGGAGTTGTAGTTTTGCAGCATCTGGAGGGCCGTAGTTTGGAGATCCGCTGGTAGAAATAATAGGCCATCAATGCATGACCATGAGGGATTTACAACAGAGACCACCACTGATCTCTGGAGCGTCACATGTCAGAAGTTATAATCCGTGGGGGTCAGGGTGCTGAGTCCCCCCCCAACTAAGACTAAGAAGCAGAAGCGCTCAGATGCGCTCTGTTCCCTTTCCGCTCAGACCCGAGGTTACAAACCAGTATTTTCTAACTATGGTGCCTCCAGCTGTTGCAAAACTACAACTCCCATCATGCCCAGGCAGCCTCTGGCTGTCTGGGCATGCTGGGAGTTGTGGTTTTGCAACAGCTGGAGGCACCCTGGTTAGGAAACGCTGGCCCAGTCTCATAGTAAGACCTGTTCCACACAAGAACATGGTAGTATGTCCACATTACGGGGTGAATTACAGTCAGTACATCATCAGTCTTGCGCCCCTTATTTCTGTACAGTAAATACTGATGGCCTATTTTGTCGGAAATTGAATTACACATTGAAAACGAATGTAAAAAACTTCCGACACGTCCCTATAAAATAAATACAAAACCAAAGCGTCACCTAAATACATAATAGATGGAAACTAAGAACATTAAAGGGGTACTCTGCTGCTCAGCGTTTGGAACAAACTGTTCCGAACGATGGAGTCGGCGCCGGGAGCTTGTGACGTCATAGCCCCCCCCCCCCCCCCCCCCCCGTGATGTCACGCCCCGCCCGCCCTCAATGCAAGTCTATGGGAGGGACGCCCCCTCCCATAGACTTGCATTGAGGGGGCGGGGCGTGATGTCATGAGGGGGCGGGGCTATGATGTCACAAACTCCCGGCGCCAGCGTTCGGAACAGTTTGTTACAAACGCTGGCCAGCGGAATACCCCTTTAAGCACTCACAGGCATCTGTGCCGTCGTCATCCTGCTGTTCATAGGCCAGAGACAGCGCGTGGACCGCAGAGCACACCCCGCGTACACAGCCGATCACACTGTCCGCTATGCTGCTCTCATCCGTATGGCTCTGACCCAGGTGATCCAGGGCAGATCCTATTAGATCCTTACAGATCCCGGGAAGATGTGAATCCGTGGGGTTGGAGCAGACACTGCTGGACTTACTAAGGAAACTGCTGGACTTATTCATTAAACCTATAAAGATAAAAATAAGTATAAAATGACAATACAGTAAAATAAAAAATAAAAAAAGGCAACAACAGTCTATACTAAAGTAAAATAGGACATGAAAAAGGACCTGATGTATGTCCGGACTGTAGACTCTGGATAGGGTGGACTCGTATTTCATACAGGCATCCAGAAATCCTCTTGTTCTTCATGAGGCTTTTGCTCCTTTAAAAAGAAAGTGCAAACGTTACTGCGCGCAAAAGTTCTGCATCAGGTCACAACGAATCCACGTAACGTCTGTTGCACCGAAAGCGGAAATTACACGTTCCCCTTTGTGATCAAATAGGGCGAAAAACGTGCAAGAATTTATGTGCTTCGGTGATATCAGCCTGAATACCGCTGCTTGATTTTCAAGACCCTAAGACCTCGTTCACACGACGGAATTTCAGAGCGCAATCCGCCGGAAAAATTCAGCGAGAAAATTCCGTTGCAGCAGGGTTCCATTGCTTTCAATGTAATTCTGCTGCACTGTGAACATGGCAGAAACATCTGCCGGAGAAATCACGATTCCGGCCTCTACCGAAAGTCAATTCTTTAGTCGGAATCCGCTCAGAAATGCATTGCAGTCTATGGAGATGGCGCATTTCCGAGCGGCCCTAGCGTCGGCGGAACATGCTAATTTTCCGGTGTGTGAACAAGGGCCAAAGACTTAGGCCTTAAAGGGGTATTCCAGGATTTTTTTTATTTGACTATGCTACAGGGGCTGTACAGTTAGTGTAGTTCATAATATAGTGTCTGTATCTGTGTGTGATGGTTTTCTCCAATTCTTCTGTGATTTTTACCCCAATATTTATTTTTACCAGCATAGAAAATGACTGTTGTCTCAGATTTTTCCCAGGTTGCAATGCGGCCGAGACCTGACTCACTAGTCAGCTGATGACAGGGAGCCTGTCTGCTTCAATGGGTGGAGGGAGAGAGATCAATCTGCAACTAATGCAACAGCTGTAGGCACCCTGATTGAAAACCACAGGTCTTTTGAATGGATGCAGCTCATTTATGTTTCAATGGGTGGGGTGGCTGATGTGTGGGAGGGAGGAAAATGGAATTATGGGATTTGTAGTCAATAAAGAAAAACTCAAACAGGAAATACCAGTTCACAAAAGCTAGCCACAGTGTTATGGTAATCTCACAACATGGCCATTTAGCCCCAAGACAAGCGCAGATCCTTCCTAAGCATGTCCATTACTGTCTGCCAGGTACGTACTAAAATCACCTTATGGTGGAGAACCCCTTTAAGCAGCTGCAAAAGGGATTAGTATACATTTCTGTTATATTCCCCCATATTTAGGATCTGGGACTATATTTTGGCTTCTAAATACTGATAACCCCCAATACTACTCAATGTACAATGTCAGTGTAGAGGAGTCTGGATGGAGTGGTGGTCGTGCTTGCATCCTACTGCTTCATTCAAAGTCTATAGGGCTGTAAGGAGGAAAAAACCTGAATATATGGCTTAGTTGGTTCTGTCGGCTCCATAAATATGACTAGAGTGGCAGAGTGACTGACTACTGCTCCATTCATACTCCTCCTTATAGCAACGAGAAGGAACAGAGAAGGCTGGCCCCTCAATACTAGTGGTTGGTGAGGGTCCCAGACAACGTACATGCATCACCTATTCTGTGGACAGTGAGATATATGTTTTTTAAGACATAGCCCAGTGTTTTCCAACCAGGGTGCCTCCAGCTGTTGCAAAACTACAACTCCCAGCATGCCCGGACAGCCTTCGGCTGTCCGGGAATGCTGGGAGTTGTAGTTTTGCAACAGCCGGAGGCACCCCAGTTGGGAAACACTTGCTCTATCCCACCATAGACACCATACCACCCAACCATTCCGGATCTGGCGGGAAATTTCCGATTTTGGGGTCAAAGGCTGTCTGGAAGTTGCAGTTTTGCAACAGCTGGAGGCGCCCTGGTTGGGAAACACTGACATAACCTCTTAAGGGCTCTGTCCACACCACTATCAAGGCTCCGGAGCCATTGTATGGAGTTCTGTCAAATTTGATGGGAAGAAACACAAAGCATGTAGTGTCATAATGACGACCACCATGCTGGAAACTGATAGGCACACTAAAAAAAGTCAGTATTTCCCAACCAGGAGGCCTCCAGCTGTTGCAAACCTATACCTGAACAATGTAGAAATAAGTTAGATCAGCTCACCCTATATTTCTGTATCCAGATATCCAGCATAAACAGGCTCGAAATCAAGCACTGAGGCTGGGTCCTCAGATGGTGTAATCACAGGCAAAGAAGATGAACTTCCGGCTCCCAACTCAGAGTAAAAAATCCAATTTATTTCAAAATACCGTATATCCTGGCGTATAAGATGACTTTTAACCCCAAATTTTCTTCTGAAAAGTCCGGGGTCGTCTTATACGCGGGTATTGAGGTCCGGGATAGGAAATCTTCTGATTATCTGCCCAGGCCGGCTCCCGTGTGTGGCTGCAGGCGGGGGCCGGCCAGAGCAAGTAAAAACGAATACTGTATACTAAAAACCAGGGGGCCTCCAGCTGTTGTGAAACTACAACTCCCAGCACGGCAAAGGCTGTCCGGGCATGCTGGGAGTTGTAGTTTCACAACAGCTGGATGCCCCCTTGTTTTTAGTACACAGTATTAGTTTTTACTTGCTCTGGAACGGCCCCCGCCTGCAGCCACACACGGGAGCCGGCCCGGGCAGATAATCATAGGTTTTCCTATGCTGGACATCCCTGTGTCCCGAAAAATCTTTTCAGGACATAAGGATGTCCGCCGGTCACTTACCATTCCCTGGCTGCCCGTGTCCTCCTGCAATCCTCTTTCGGTCCTCCGTCTCTATGGTTGTACGCACGGGACGCCAGTGACGTCAGGTGCCTACAACCATAGAGGCAGAGGAGTGCAGGACCAGGAGGACCGCAGGAGGACGCGCGCCGACCGGGGCCTGGTGAGTGACTGGCCATGCTATCTTAAGTGATCCGGTCACCGCTCCCCGGTCCCGACACCTACTGCTATGGTCCATAGGCCATAGCAGTAGATGGTGACCCGGGCCGGAGGAGCGGTGATCGGAACACTGTGGGGGCAGACCAGTACAGACATACAGCCTGCAGCCATACACTGTATATGGCTGGAAGCTGTATGTCTGTTGGGGGAGCTGCCAATCTAATGTGGGGGGAGCTGCCTACAAATGTGGGGGGAGCTGCCTACAAATGTGGGGGGAGCTGCCTACAAATGTGGGGGAGCTGCCTACAAATGTGGGGGGAGCTGCCTACAAATGTGGGGGGAGCTGCCTACAAATGTGGGGGGAGCTGCCTACAAATGTGGGGGGAGCTGCCTACAAATGTGGGGGGAGCTGCCTACAAATGTGGGGGGAGCTGCCTACAAATGTGGGGGGAGCTGCCTACAAATGTGGGGGGAGCTGCCTACAAATGTGGGGGGAGCTGCCTACAAATGTGGGGGGAGCTGCCTACAAATGTGGGGGGAGCTGCCTACAAATGTGGGGGGGAGCTGCCTACAAATGTGGGGGGAGCTGCCTACAAATGTGGGGGGAGCTGCCTACAAATGTGGGGGGAGCTGCCTACAAATGTGGGGGGAGCTGCCTACAAATGTGGGGGGAGCTGCCTACAAATGTGGGGGGAGCTGCCTACAAATGTGGGGGGAGCTGCCTACAAATGTGGGGGGAGCTGCCTACAAATGTGGGGGAACTACCTACTATTGTGGGGGAACTGCCTACTATTGTGGGGGAACTGCCTACTATTGTGGGGGAACTGCCGACCTAATGTGGGGGAACTGCCGACCTAATGTGGGGGAACTGCCGACCTAATGTGGGGCAACTGCCGACCTAATGTGGGGCAACTGCCGACCTAATGTGGGGCAACTGCCGACCTAATGTGGGGCAACTGCCGACCTAATGTGGGGGAACTGCCGACCTAATGTGGGGGAACTGCCAACTTAATGTGGGGGGAACTATACTGCTTACCTAATGTGGGGGAACTATACTGCTTACCTAATGTGGGGGGAACTATACTGCTTACCTAATGTGGGGGGAACTATACTGCCTACCTAATGTGGGGAAACATGATGCCTACCTAATGTGGGGGGAACTACAAGGTACCGTACATTGCGGTAGGAGGGGTAGTCTTATATGGCGAGTATATCCCAAACTCTATATTTTAACTGTAAAAGTTGGGGGTCGTCTTATACGCCGGCATATACGGTAGGTTAAAATCCAAGTACAGCAAAACAAAAGAAGTGAATAAAAGAACACAAACTACACGCATCAACGCGTTTTCGACTTGCTAACAAGTCTTAGTCAAGACTAAGCCATGACTAAGACTTGTTAGCAAGTTGAAACGCGTTTGTGCGTGTCGTTTGTGTTCTTTTATTCACTTTTTTTGTTTTGCTGTACTTGGATTTTAACCTATTTTGAAATAAATTGGATTTTTTACTCTGAGTTGGGAGCCGGAAGTTCATCTTCTTTGCCTGTGCAAACCTATAACTCCCAGCATGCTGGGCGTTGTACTTTTGCAACAGCTGGAGGCATTCTGGTTGGGAAACACTGTCCTAAGTCAATCAGGCACAGTTGGTGTTCAGCGTTCAAAGGGTCCAGCACTACACACATGGTTTCCATTGTAACAGAAGCCATGATGTCGGTAAGAACCGAGCAAGAGTTCAGGTGAGTACGATTTTCCATTCGCAGCACTTTACCTGCGCCTTGAGAAATTCGACGCTGATGATTTTGATAGGTCTGGCTCCCATTCATCTCCTGGATCATAGAAAATGTCATCATCCTTTCCATTGCCATTATTCTGTGGATGTAGAAAGCCAAACTATTAATATCTAAAATTACTGCAAATGGCCATAAGAGCATTCAGTGACTTTGTATTTTTCCTTTAAAGCGAATGCATTTTCTAGATTTTTTTTCCTATTGTTTCTCCACAAGTAACATAATTTCACAGTAATTTTTTAAGGAGAAAAATTATTTTTTAGTTATGGTCATATGTGTAAAAATTTGGAAGTTATGCAGTAACATATATTTCTCATAGACTTGTATGGGACTTTAAACATAAACCCCACCCCTGGCAAATGGGGGTGAGTAAGGGTTAAATCACCTATCCTATGTTTGTTGCTGACATATAAGTAACATATGTGCCAAGTTTCATGTTAATATCTTTAGCCTTTGGAAGTTTTTGGGGAACATACACACACACATATATTATATATAAATATATATATATATATATATATATACACACATACACACAATATATATATATATATATATATATATATATATATATATATATATATATATATATATATATATATAGATTGTGGTCACAGCCAGAATTATTGTTATTAATTATAAACCTTCTTTTTAAATATACCTATTAAATGTTAAGTTTTATTGCTTGTTTTGATACTGTGAATAAAAGTGAACCTGCCCTTAAGTTAAACACAAACTTTTGCCTAACACTTGGAACATTTAAATGTAACAGACAGTGTTGTGGTTCATGGCTTGAGGTAGAATTAGATTTGGCGCAAAGGGTTCTACGGTAACTGCTTAGTCAATGTCCGCAAAACGTACCTGAGAGGTCACCAAAAATGGCCGCTGACCACCTGGTTAGTGTAGACCCAAAATAGCCAACAATCCATGTGCTTTAGTAAATACAATATACTTACAGAGCTCAGTTACATTAGTCCCCATCTAAGCAGAATTACTGGAGCCCAAATGCATTTGTAAGCACCCCAAAGACCATAGTGAAGAAGTTCCCATGTCAGCTCACGAGCAATGCAGGCTAAATCCAGAACCTGCGCTCAATCTGTATCCAACCCTGATAGATACCACTTTGAAAGGTACACCTTGTTACTGGTTATTTTTTTTTCTAAATCCACTGGTGCCAGAAAGTTAAACAGGTTTGTAAATTACTTCTATTAAAAAAAATCTTAATCCTTCCAGTACTTATTAGATGCTGAATATTACAGAGGAAATTATTTTCTTTTTGGAACACAGAGCTCTCTGCTGACATCATGACCACAGTGCTCTCTGCTGACATCTCTGTCCATTTTAGGAACTGTCCAGAGTAGGAGAAAATCCCAATAGCAAACATATGCTGCTCTGGACAGTTCATAAAATGGACAGAGATGTCAGCAGAGAGCACTGTGCTCGTGATGTCAGCAGAGAGCACTGTGTTCCAAAAAGAAAAGAATTTCCTCTGTAGTATTCTGCAGCTAATAAGTACTGGAAGGATTAAGAGTTTTTAATAGAAGTAATTTACAAATCTGTTTAACTTTCTGGCACCATTTGATTAAAGAAAAAAAAAGTTTTCCACTGGAGTGCCCCTTTAAGTAAATGAGATCACTTGTACCCCCCCCCCCCCCCCACAGACTGATGCATTTCCAGTGACTTACACATCCTTTAGTCATGTGTAAGATGCCAGATACATGTTGGCCATCCATCGGCTGTGTACATGTTTTTTTTAAGCCAACCTATAAGTATCTCTGATAAAGAATCCCTTAAAGGGGTACTCCGCCGCTCAGCGTTTGGAACAAACTGTTCTGAACGCTGAAGCAGGGAGCTTGTGCCGTCATAGCCCCGCCCCCTTGTGCCATCACGCCCCGCCCCTCAATGCAAGTCTATGGGAGGGGGCATGACATTACGCCCCTCCCACAGACTTGCATTAAGGGGGCGGGGTGTGACATGAGGGGGCAGGGCTATGACGTCACAAGCTCCCGGCGCCGGCTCCAGCGTTCGGAACAGTTTGTTGCAAACGCTGAGCAGCGGAGTACCCCTTTAAGATGCAGGTTGTCGTCACCTCATACAGATCTTTCATCGCAGCCAACTTGTATTCAAATTTCTCGAGACTCCAGAACGTCACGATGCCCAGCTTAAGATTTCTAACCAGGATCTGGACAGAACCTCCAGGTTGGTTTTCTTTATCCTTCTCTGATATATCATGTCTGGAAAAATAGGAAGATATAATAAATGTTTAACCGTGGGAAATGACAAATGGATTTAGCAAACATATTGAAAACAGGTTTATGGGTCTCACTTTCAGCACCTCCTGGCAGATAGGCGGCTTTACTGTGGGATCTCACGACATATGGATAGACACTGTTTTCAGGAGATAACATCTTTATTAAAGGGGTACTCCAGTGGAAAAACGTTTTTTTTTTGTTTTTGTTTTTGTTTTTTTAAATCAACTGGTGCCAGAAAGTTAAATAGGTTTGTAATTCACTTCTATTAAAAAATCTTAATCATTCCAGTACTTATAAGCTGCTGAATACTACAGAGGAAATTATTTTCTTTTTGAAACACATAGCTCTCTGCTGACATCATGAGCACAGTGCTCTCTGCTGACACCTCTGTCCATTTTAGGAACTGTCCAGAGCAGCATATGTTTGCTGTGGGGATTTTCTCCTACTCTGGACAGTTCTTAAAATGGACAGAGATGTCAGCAGAGAGCACTGTGGTCATGATGTCAGCAGAGAGCACTGTGCTCGTGATGTCAACAGAGAGCTCTGTGTTCCAAAAAGAAAATAATTTCCTCTGCAATTTAAAAATCTGTTTAACTCTCTGGCACCAGTTGATAAAAAAAAAAAAAAAAAAAAAGGTTTCCACCGGAGTACCCCTTTAACCCCTTAAGGACTCAGCCCATTTTGGCCTTAAGGACTCAGACAATTTAATTTTTACATTTTCATTTTTTCCTCCTCGCCTTCTAAAAATCATAACTCTTTTATATTTTCATCCACAGACTAGTATGAGGACTTGTTTTTTGCGCGACCAGTTGTCCTTTGTAATGACATCACTCATTATATCATAAAATGTATGGCGCAACCAAAAAACACTATTTTTGTGGGGAAATTAAAACGAAAAACGCAATTTTGCTAATTTTGGAAGGTTTCGTTTTCACGCTGTACAATTTATGGTAAAAATGACGTGTGTTCTTTATTCTGAGGGTCAATACGATTAAAATGATACCCATTATTATATACTTTTATATTATTGTTGCGCTTAAAAAAAAATCACAAACTTTTTAACCAAATTAGTACGTTTATAATCCCTTTATTTTGATGACCTCTAACTTTTTTATTTTTCCATATAAGCGGCGGTATGGGGGCTCATTTTTTGCGCCATGATCTGTACTTTTTTTTGATACCACATTTGCATATAAAAAACTTTTAATACATTTTTTATATTTTTTTTTAAATAAAATGTATAAAAAAAGTAGCAATTTTGGACTTTTTTTTTTCCGTTCACGCCGTTCACCGTACGGGATCATTAACATTTTATTTTAATAGTTCGGACATTTACGCACGTGGCGATACCAAATATGTCTATAAAATTTATTTTTTACGCTTTTTGGGGGTAAAATAGGAAAAAACGGACGTTTTACTTTTTTATTGGGGGAGGGGATTTTTCACTTTTTTTTTTACTTTGACTTTGACATTTTTTTTTACACTTGAATAGTCCCCATAGGGGACTATTCATAGCAATACCATGATTGCTAATACTGATCTGTTCTATGTATAGGACATAGAACAGATCAGTGTTATCGGCGATCTTTTGCTCTGGTCTGCTCGATCTCAGACCAGAGCAGGAGACGCCGGAAGCCGAACGGAGGAAGGTGAGGGGACCTCCGTGCGGCGTTCTGAATAATTGGATCCCCGCAGCAGCCGGGATCTGTATTGATCCCGGCACCTGAGGGGTTAAAGGGGTAGTCCAGTGGTGAAAAACTTATCCCCTATCCTAAGGATAGGGGATAAGTTTGAGATCGCGGGGGGTCCGACCGCTGGGGCCCCCTGCGATCTCTCTGTACGGGGCCCCGGCTCTCCGCCGAGATAGCGGGTGTCGACCCCCGCACGAGGCGGCGGCCGACACGCCCCTTCAATACATCTCTATGGCAGAGCCGGAGATTGCCGAAGGCAACGCTTCGGCTCTGCCATGGAGTTGTATTGAGGGGGCGTGTCGGCCGCCGCCTCGTGCGGAGGTCGACACGCCCCCTTCCCGCGGGCTGTCGGGGCTCCGTACAGGAGATCGCAGGGGGCCCCAGCGGTCGGACCCCCCGCGATCTGCAACTTATCCCCTATCCTTAGGATAGGGAATAAGTTGCTCACCACTGAATCACCACTGGACTACTCCTTTAATGGCGAGATCGCGGGCGTCGGCCATTGCCGGCGGGTCCCTGGCTGCGATCAGCAGCCGGGATCAGCCGCGCATGACACGGGCATCGCTCCGATGCCCGCGGTTATGCACAGGAAGTAAATGTACGTCCTGGTGTGTTAAGTACCACTGCACCAGGACGTACATTTACGTCCTGCGTCGTTAAGGGGTTAAAGGAGGACTCCAACCAAAATGAACTTCTCACCTATCCACAGAATAGAGGATAAGTAGCCGGGGGGGCCGACCAGCGGTCGAGACCAGGCCCTCAATGAGGAGCTCCATAAATTTCTATGGCCGACAAGACCTGAGTACAGCACTCCCATAGAAATAATAGAGCCTGTGCAGTCTATCGGTAGACAACACGTGTTCCTCACTGACAGCCGGAGTAATGAAGAAAAATGTGTCCCTGTACAGAACAAGACTCTCAACACAGGGACACCGTTTTCTGCTTTACAGACCGCTCCCTCTCACTCCATCCCTGCTACCCTCTCTAAAGGAGACTGGGACAAAGTTTCTCCGCACATCTCCCAGTCTTTCTTCCGCCCACACCACACACATCCGACAGATTTACAACAGTGATAAGAGTTTTTTTATATCAACTGGCTCCAGAAAGTTAAACAGATTTGTAAATTAAAGAAAAAAAAACTGAAAATGTAGCCAGCACCTAAACCCAATACACGGGTGCACGCTGCTGTGGCAAGTACAAAACATGTAAAAAAAGAAAATGGCATGCGCTAAGAGCCTCCATTTTGTTGACCAAGTGTGCTACTGCCATTTTCTTTTTTTACATGTTTTGTACTTGCCACAGCAGCGTGCACCCGTGTATTGGGTTTAGGTGCTGGCTACATTTTCAGTTTTTTTTTCTTTGCTGTGCAAATTTGGGGGGAGTGGCTCCCTCTGTAGCCGTGCATCCCCTCCCCTATTTTCACAGGAGGTGGTTTGGATCGTTAGTGGATCCAACATGTCACCCAGCCTGAGGTAGGTGAGTGTTTAGGGACCCATCCGATAAGAGGCCACCTCTGCGTGGTGGATGGGGGGACACGTTTTGATCAAAAAGTGCGCTAAGAGCCTCCATTTTGTTGACCAGATTTGTAAATTACTTCAATTAAAAAATCTTAATCCTTCCAATAATTATCAGCTGCTGAAGTCGAGTTGTTCTTTTCTGTCTGGCAACAATGCTCTCAGCTGACATCTCTGCTTGTCTCGGGAACTGCACAGGGTAGAAGAGGTTTGCTATGGGGAATTTGCTTCTACTCTGGACAGTTCCCGAGACAGGTGTCATCAGAGAGCACTTAGACAGAAAAGAACAACTCAACTTCAGCAGCTCATAAGTACTGAAAGGATTAAGATTTTTTAATAGAAGTAATTTACAAATCTGTTTAACTTTCTGGAGCCAGTTGAGATATATATATATATATATATATATATATATATATATATATATATATAAAAAGTTATTTCCTGGATAACCCCTTTAAATTCTCACTGAAGAATAGAGCCATATTCTCTAGACAACACTACTACAAGTCATCCCGTCATAAAAAGAACTAGTCAGACTCCGATGTGAATTGTATTCATTAGATTTGTCTACAATTCACCAGGACATAATTTTGTTATCTTTGATCATTTTGATACATTTTTTATTTTTCATAATTAATATTTTTTATGACCATAATTCATAATTGAGTTATTACCACACCACAGGGGCCGGATGGTAGAAAGGCTGTGGAGAGCTCCTCCGGCTGCACTCCATAGTCTGTCTAAGCGGTGTAGAAACTGTGACCTTGTCCACCTTAGAGAACATAGCGGTGTTGGAGTGAGAGGGAGCAGACTGTAAACAGAAAATGGTGTCCTTGTGCAGAGGGTCACATTCTGCTACAGGGCACAGTTTTCTTCACTACACCAGGTTCTCGTTCTGGGGATCACGCGGGGGGGGGGGGGGGGGGGGGAGGGTTGTGAACAAGGGCCAAAGACTTAGGCCTTATTCATTTTTTGTAGCCAAAGTCAAAAACAGCTGTAAAAGGGATTAGTATACATTTATATTCCTCCATATTTAGGATCTAGGACTATATTTTGGCTTCCAAATACTAAAAAAACAAAAAAAACAATACTACTCAAATGTACAACGTCAGTGTAGAGGAGTCGGGAGGATTGGTGGTCGTGCTTGCATCCTACTGCTTCATTCAAAGTCTATAGCAGTGGTCTCTAACCTGCGGACCTCCAGATGTTGCAAAACTACAACTCCCAGCATGCCCGGACAGCCAACGGCTGTTCGGGCATGCTGGGAGTTATAGTTTTGCAACATCTGGAGGTCCGCAGATTGAAGACCACTGGTCTATAGGGCTGTAAGGAGGAAAAACCTGAATATATGGCTTAGTTGGTTCTGTCAGCTCCATAAAGATGACTAGAGTGGCAGAGCGACTGACTACTGCTCCAATCATACTCCTTATAGCAATGAGAAGGAATAGAGGTAGCAGGACCCCTCAATACTAGTGGTTGGTGAGGGTCCCAGACATTGTGCATTCATCACCTATTCTGTGGACAGTGAGATATGTTTTTTTATGACATAACCCAGTGTTTTCCAAACAGGGTGCCTCGAGCTGTTGCAAAACTACAACTCCCAGCATGCCCGGACAGCCAAAGGCTGTCCGGGCATGCTGGGAGTTGTAGTTTTGAAACAGCTCGAGGCACCCCAGTTGGGAAATATTTGCCCTATCCCACCATAGACACCATACCTCCCAACCATCCAGGATCTGGCGGGACATTCCGATTTTGGGGTCAAAGGCTGTCTGGGCTTGCTGGGAGTTGTAGTTTTGCAACAGCTGGAGGCACCCCAGTTGGTAAATATTTGCCCTATCCCACCATAGACACCATACCTCCCAACCATCCAGGATCTGGCGGGACATTCCCGATTTTGGGGTCAAAGGCTGTCTGGGCATGCTGGGAGTTGTAGTTTTGCAACAGCTGGAGGCACCCTGGTTGGGAAACACTGCCATAACCTCTTAACGGGGTACTCCGCCCATAGCATCTTATCCCCTATCCAAAGGATAGGGGATAAGATGTGAGATCGCGGGGTCCCACCGCTGGAGTCCCGCTATGACTACGTAATGATGGGCAACGCCCCCTCCCATAGACTTGCATTAAGGGGGCGGGCCGTGATGTCATGAGTGGGTGGGGCTGTGATGTCACAATGCTCCGGACGCTGTACTGCCCGTCATTACGCACAGAGCAAGTTTGCTCTGTGCAGTAATGATAGCGCGGTGCCGCAGCGGAGATCCCGGGGGTCCCCAGCGGCAGGACCCCCGCGATCTGACATCTTATGCCCTATTGGATAGGGGATAAGATGCTAGGGGCAGAGTACCCCTTTAAAGGCTCTGTCCACACCACTGTCAAGGCTCCGGAGCCATTGTATGGAGTTCTGTCAAATTTGATGGGAAGAAACACAAAGCATGTAGTGTCATAATGATGACCACCATGCTGGAAACTGATAGGCACACTAAACAAGTCAGTATTTCCCAACCAGGAGGCCTCCAGCTGTTGGGGTACCAGGATCAGCTACTTATTCCCTATTATGTGGATAAGTTAGTTTTGGCTGGAGTTGTCCTATAACAAAAATTGTTGGAGTTGTCCTTTAAAAAAAAAAGTTACAATCTATTACAGTATTTAACTACCGTATTTTTCGCCGTATAAGACGCACTTTTTCTTCCCCAAAACTGGGCGGAAAAAGTTGGTGCGTCTTATACGGCGAATACACCCCTATCGGGTCGGTCCCTGCAGCCATCAACGGCCGGGACCCGCGGCTAATACAGGACATCACCGATCGCGGTGATGCCCTGTATTAACCCTTCAGACGCGGCGATCAAAGCTGACCGCCGCGTCTGAAGGGAAAGTGACACTAACCCGGCTGTTCAGTCGGGCTGTTCGGGACCACCGCGATTTCAACGCGGCGGTCCCGAACAGCCCGACTGAATAGCCGGGTTAGTGCTTACAGGACACCGGGGTGGAAATTACCTGCCTCCTCGGTGTCTTCCCCGTTCAGGGATCCCCTGTATAGCCGGCGCTCTCCTTCCTCGTCATCACGTCGTCGCGTACGTGCGTCGGCGTGCGTAACAACGTGATGGCGGCGACGGAGAGCGAGGATACCCGGCCGGCAGCAGAGACGTTCCAGAGCGACGGGGACACAGCGACGGAGCGACATCCAGGGCAGCGGTGACGGGTCCGGAGCGGCGGGGACACGTGAGTATTACCTCCTCCTGCAGTGGTCTTCAATCTGCGGACCTCCAGATGTTGCAAAACTACAACTCCCAGCATGCCCGGACAGCCGTTGGCTGTCCGGGCATGCTGGGAGTTGTAGTTTTGCAACATCTGGAGGTCCGCAGGTTGAAGACCACTATTGGGTTCAAAATCTTAATTTTTTTTAGATTTTTCCCCTAAAAATAGGGTGGTGCGCTGGTGCGTCCTATAGGACGAAAAATACGGTAGTTATTGTAGAAAAAAATGAACACACAACATACATAGTGTACATGCCCTCTAGGACCCCGCGTCCTCCTGGCCAAGACTGAGAGGGAGCATGTGTAAGTATTTCTTTCATAACATAGATAGCTTCCATGCAGTAATTCAGTGTTTTTTTTCCAAGCAGGGTGCCTCCAGCTGTTGCAAAACTACAACTCCCAGCATGCCTGGACAGCCGAAAGCTGTAGTTTTGCTACATGTGGAGGCACCCTGGTTGGAAATCACTGCAGTAAGCACTTACCTACTAAACACAGTGTGCTTCCGGAGTTTTGCACTGATGGTGTTTGCTTCCTGAATCATCACGGAAAGCTTTAAAGCATTCCAAGTTGGCTGAACTTTAGAAATAAAGAAAAATTTGACAATGTTAGGATTTAAGATGCAGTTTTACCATACAGCGTAATGTCCGAGAACGAGGCTGAAGCTTTACTTCCATTAATGTTAACAAAAACATTTCAGTCCCTTCCTCAAGGCTTCACCCTACGGCCAGAGCTACATTGCGACTTTTTGTAGCACTACAAATTGATTTTAACTATCAAGTGACAGCTGCAGTCCACAAGATGACATGCGACTCAATGGGGGAGATTTATCAAAACCTGTCCAGAGGAAAAGCCTTACCTTCTTCTCGGCTGTCCGATCGGCATTTGATTGCTCCAAGCCTGAAATCCAGGCTCGAGCAATCAAGCACAGAAAACACTGATCAATGCATTCCTATGGCAATGCATTGGACAGTGCCTGCCATCAGTGTATGCAATGTTACAGCCCCTAGAGGGGGCTATAACACTGCATTAAAAAAAGTTAATAAAGATGATTTAACCCCTTCCCTAATAAAAATCTGAATCCCCCCCATTTCCCATTTTAAAAAAAGTGTGTAAATAAAAATATGTGGTATCGCCGGGTGAGTAAATGTCCAAACCATAAAAATATATTGTTAATTAAACTTTTTGGTCACTTTTTATACCAATAAAAAAATGAATAAAAAGTGATGAAAAAGTCTGATCAAAAATGGTACCAATAAAAACTTTGATCACGGCGCAAAAAAATGTGTTTTTTTTCAATTTTGTCACACAAGGATATTTTTTTCCGTTTCGCAGTAGATTTTTGGGTAAAAGGACTAAGTAGAATCGGTGGTGCCAAAAAATAAGCCCTCATATGGATTTTTAGGTGCAAAATTGAAAGGGTTTTGATTTTTAAAATGTAAGGAAATGAGGAAAAAAAATGAGGAAAGTGCAAAAACAGAAAAATGCTTGGTCCTTAAGGGGTTAACAAGGCCTCTGCAAAATGAAAGAAGCGATCTGAGCATTGGTTGCAGCCCTCACTCGTCTAAATCAGTTTGTAGCACTACAAATAAGTCGCAGTGTGACCCTAGCCTTAGGGTGGGTTCTCATGGTGTATTTTGGTCAGTATTGTTAGTCAAAACCAGGAATGGGTCCAAAACACGGAAAAAGGTTTAAATCTTTCAGTTATAGAATTTCTCCATGTAGCTTCCACTCCTAGCTTTGGCTAAAACTACTGAACAAAACACTACATGTGAACCCGGCCTTAGGACGCTCTTACATCTGTTGTAGGTTTTTGTCTGGGTCTACAAGAAATGCTGCATTTGTTGGATATCAACCCAATTCTTTCCATGCAGTGATATCCAATACACAGTACAGTATTAAATCATTACGGTCATTAGAAACAACTCATTTAATTTAATTTGGTTGCTCAAGATGTGATTTTTTTTTTTTTTTTAAATGGCCACTAGGAGTCTGTGGTGTCGGATGGGGTGATGTGTAATTAACCTTATAGTGATGCCAGGGCGTGGTTAACCTATAAGACCACCCGAGATAGGCCAACTTCACCTGCGCCAGGCACGGGGCAAACAATCACTCTGATGCAAGGTTATGGTTAACTGGCTTGCTTTACTGAGGTTGCAAAGATGGTGCAATCCGTTACAGCTCAGATTAGCGTGAAGAAGTTGAAGTGAACATAGGGAAGCTTATCGGCTTGCTGGCACTTATAGTTGTTTGTGCTGAATATGACTGATTCAGCCCACGCTATACTTTAGAGACTGGGACTTGACTAACTTGCTGACTTGACTTGTACAATATCCCCAAGACCGTAGGCTTACCGCAAGGCTTTGACTTTCACCTCGGTAGTGGGGCTGACTTGTAGTAGATGTGTGGTTGCTGGACTAGGCCTCAGGCCTCCTTTCAGATCCACCTCACAGACAGACTTCACTCCTCACCAAACTGTACCTCAGCACTAAGAGAGCTGAACCCTGACCTCACTATATATGGGAGGAATTTAGAGAGATCCCATTGGCCGGATAAGTCACATGTTCACCACTGCATACTCCCCTTTACAACAAGGTCCTTAGCAACAATAGATTTAAGGCAACAAGTACATGCTGATTCTGTACAGGGTCACCACAATCTCTGTCTCTTTATTTTTGCAAACAAACCCTGGTCTCCCAGTCTCTTTGGTCCTAACAACAAGACATTTGGACCCGTCTGCCTACAGGGGATGTGGTTATCTCCCATTGTGTGCAGGCCTCATGACAAGGGAGAAGAAGGGGAGGAAAGGAGCATGTTTGTCATGCTCCGGAAGAAACGCCCCCAGCCTCCAGTAGAACTGCCAAAATAGTGAGCATAGTAAAAGGTATTTAAAGGGGTACTCCAGTGGAAAACATTTTTTAAGTCTTTTAAAGTCAACTGGCTCCAGAAAGTAAAACAGATTTGTAAATTACTTCTATTAAAAATGTTTAATTCTTTCAGTACTTATTAGCAGCTGTATACTACAAAGGAAGTTATTTTCTGTCTGTCTTTCTTTTCTGTCTGGCCTCAGTGCTCTCTGCTGACACCTCTGTCCATGTCAGGAACTGTCCAGAACAGGAGAAATTCCCCATAGCAAACCTCTCCTGCTCTGGACAGTTCCTGACAAGGACAGAGGTGTCAGCAGAGAGCACTGTGGTAAGACAGAAAAGAAATTCAAAAAGAGAAGAATTTCCTCTGTAGTTTACAGCAGCTAATAAGTACTGGAAGGATTAAGACTTTTTTAATAGAAGTAACTTACAAATCTGTTTAACTTTCTGGCACCAGTTCATAAAAATAAATAAAAAAAATTCCACCAGGTACCCCTTTAATATATTTAAATGTATATTATTATGCATAGGGGTCTTACACATTACTACACCAAATAGAGCATTTTTTTTTAAATTCTTAATAATGACAGCAACGCTTTTTATGATATCCAATAAAGGGCATGTCCATGTTTACATCTACCTGATATACCTCTTTCCTTGTTGTTTTTCTCTTGCTGAAGCATCTCCACTTCTTTGGCAATTTTCTGCTTCTCCATCTCCAGGGCTTGCAGAATTTTGGCATGCCGGACTGTGTGGTCTTCTAAAGCCTACACCGATAAGACAAAAGGAATCACAGGTGTCAAATAAGCTGAATTTTATTTAACTATGACTTTATCTATTTGACTATGTTACAATGGAATTTCTGTGCAAGATTTTACCAATGGATTCCTTTGAAAACATTTCCCCTTATTTAAAGCATGGTCATTTTTTTTGGGTGGGGGGGGGAATCAGCCAATGGTCGTAACTGTATGGGGGGCTCCCAACTCTGCTATAAAGGCAGAGGTCAGGGGAAGGAGAGAACGGGAATAATGAATTTCATCATTCCCTATCCTTTATTCCCCTCACCCCACTGAAATAACCATGCATGCTCGATAAATGTTTCTGGACAAATGAGTGTACACGATTCTTGTGTATGGCTAGCTTTAAGGGGTATTCCCATATCACAGAGTGATAGCATATTGTAGGATATGATTGACGGGGTCCTACTGTTCCTCCACTGATCCTAAGAATAAAAAGGGGCTGCAGTCCCGATCTAGCACTGCAGCTCCTTTGCAGCCCCCCACTGTGCATGAAAACTGCAGTAAAACTGTATTTAAATGGACACGGTCAATAAAACTAATTTTTCCTATTGCGCTCCTTATAGTAAATAAAAAAAAATCCTTCTAATGTAGTTTGTTAAACAAAAATGAAGTTTTCTGTTTCATTCGGGTTTTAAAAAAAAAAAAGCTGCCACTAGGTGTCTCCCTACTTGTCCAGAGCACATTTCCCCCTATCTCTTGCACAGACTTTGGACTCCTGCTGGCTTGAGAGAAGTCCAAAATCAGGAAATGCAGCCTGGAGTGCTGAGTGGGGGGGGGGGGGTGCAGCCTTATCCAATCATAGCTCATCTCACACTGAACTGCTCTGGGCTGTGGGTAGCAGAGTGAAGGAGGAAGTTCTCCCGTGTATGGCTTCAGATGATGTCACGTCTGATGGGGAACGCCCCTTCCCAGTCTGTGAATCTGACTGAGACTGAGCAGAAAATACAGAGCAATCTCAAGGTAGAAAACAAAAAAAATAATAAAAATAAAACAAAAAAAATAATAAAAATAAATCATGATGGGGCCAATAAACTGGGAGGATTATAAAATTTAACAAGATCATGACAGGTACTCGTTAAGTAAATGGGGCCAGCTGCAGTTTCTTGCATTGCCAGATGGTGGAAGGAAAAAAAAGTGATTGCATGTCCTATTGCAGTGTTTTCCAACCAACATGCCTCCAGCTGTTGCAAAACTACAACTCCCAGCATGCCCGGACAGCCAAAGGCTGTCCGGGCATGCTGGGAGTTGTAGTTTTGAAATAGCTGGAGGCACCCCAGTTGGGAAATATTTGCCCTATCCCACCATAGACACCATACCTCCCAACCATCCAGGATCTGGCGGGACATTCCCGATTTTGGGGTCAAAGGCTGTCTGGGCTTGCTGGGAGTTATAGTTTTGCAACAGCTGGAGGCACCCTGGTTGGGAAACACTGCCATAACCTCTTAACGGGGTACTCCGCCCATAGCATCTTATCCCCTATCCAAAGGATAGGGGATAAGATGTGAGATCTCGGGGGTCCCACCGTTGGAGTCCCGCTATGACTACGTAATGATGGGCAACGCCCCCCTCCCATAGACTTGCATTAAGGGGCATGCTGGGAATTGTTGCTTTGCAACAGCTGAGGGCACACTCATTAGGAAACACTGTCCTAGTACGTGCCATCACGTTATGAGATTTAATGCCCCTTTTTTTAAAACAGATCTGCCAAATGTGCTGAATCGGCTATAAAAGGAACCAAATAAAATTTTGTTTCGGTCTCTGACTCCGTTCTGCACCGGTCGGAGAACCATCTACCTGTTTGGTCGCTAAAGTCTCCATTTCGATTCGCCTCTTGTTCTGCTGCACTTCCTGCTGTAGCTGCATCCTTGCTTCCTCCAGCTGTTGGATTTTGCTGGCGGCTCTTTTGCTGCTCATCTCCTGTTGCTGTTTCCTTTGCGTCTCCTCCTTCTAGTTTATATATAATAAGTAATTCACAGTTATGTCCACTTAGGGGAATACTTTGAGTACCAGAAAGTACAATAATTCACAGAGGGTTACACACTTTAAAATATAACTTTTAATCAGACACGTCTAAAACCAATCATTAGCACAGGCCCCACAACAAAAGCCAGTGGTTGGAGTTGACACCAGATCTAAAAAAATATAGAACAGACCACAATAGATGGAAGTATGTCTGTATGGGGGATAATGAGGAGAGCAGGGTCCCACAATGGTGCATTAATCTCCCTATAATTCCCTATCGGGGAGATGTAGTGTAGACTACCCCTGCTCCCACAGGGACTGTCGGGGCACTCGCCTTAAAAAGAGCGACCCCTACCCCGGAATATCCCTTTGACTACGCCCTATAAATCCCTGGCAATATAGCACATGCCCTTGCTCTGGTATACCTGACGCGTTTCTACCACATCGGTGGGTTCCTCAGGGGTTAACCAGGTAGCTTACAAAGAAATGGAATCAATATTCCCAATATACAGTTACAATAATATAAAAAATTATCAAAGTAAGGGCTATCACCAAATAGAAATTACAAAAGTATTTACAGTTTTAGCAATACCATGAGTGTACCTACAGTTAAGCACCTATCCAGTTCAGGCAGTACTGGTGCTAATAGTGTCTGTTGTCTACTGGCAGAGAATGCCAGCAGATGGCTACTCACGGTTACCACGGGTTGCCGCAGTGGCAGTATCCCCAGGTGCACTCCCACAATGGTGGACAGCGCACTCAGCCGATCGGTGTCCTGGCTAACTTGCCGCGGACACCCACGCTATACTTATGCGTGTCTGAAAGGAAATCGCGCGCGCATCACAGGCCGCCGTGCGTCACTTCCGGTGGTGACGTCTCACCTCCGGTGACGCATATCTCAGCGCCGAGCGTCGCTCGTTGCTAGGCAGCGCCAGGTAAATACAAACCGCGCTGTCAGCAGCTGATAACATCACAGTATTTAGCCGGATCTAGCGGTAAAGCAGACCATAATAAGAATAAAGGTGCGGGGTAAGAAGTAATGGATACTTACTATTCCAAGAGAACTCTACGTATTAACCTATGCAAAATAGCATTTACACATAGGAATACTGGATGATTGCAATGTACTTAATGAGTGGGGGGGGGGGGGTGAGGAAGAAGGACAGGGCAACAAGGAGAGGGGGGTATAACGGGTATAATCACCCAAGATGTATATGTATGGCAAGGAAAAACAGAGGATTCAAGGATGTCTGGACATTAGTATGGAGAGCCTGAGACATAGATCATGTAGCTTATTCTAAAAAAACAGGCGTAGCTCAATGCTTCATTAAGGCCAAGGGGAGCCTGTGTCTGTAAGGTGAAAATCCACCAGGTCTCTTTTTGGAGGATCAGTTTATCCCAATCTCCTCCTCTGGTGGGAGGTCTAACCAGCTCCATTCCCACAAATCTCAGATTTTGGGCATCCCCACCGTGTTGGCCATTGATATGTCGAGCTATCGGCTTGTCTGCCAGATTACTTATGTCTCTCAAATGCTCCCCTATTCTCCTTCTGAACTCTCTAAATGTCTTGCCAACGTATTGCATACCGCAACTGCAGGTCGCTTTATACACCACCCCTCTGCTCCGACAGTTAATGAAGTCGCGTATGGAGTAAATTTGTCCCGTGCTGGTGCTAGAAAATGTTTTGGCCACTTCAATGTGCCTACATGCTATGCACCCACTTCAACGGAAACACCCTTTGATTTGCCTGTCTAGCCAAGTTCCTTGTGCCTGAGGTGGCGCATAGTGACTTCACCAACCTATCTTTCAGGCTCTTGCCCTTTCTGAAGGAGATCTGGGGGTGACATCCCACAACATCTTTGAGGTCGGGGTCCATCCCCAGTATCTCCCAATGTTTGCTAAGAATGCGTTTTACATCCTGTGCTCCCCCATCATAGGTGGCCACTAGTCTAATGAGGTTGTCTGAGCTCACCTCCCGGGTTTTAGGCACAAGCAAACCTGCTCTTTCGACCTCCCTAGTGTCTTGGTAAGCTTTACGCAGGACCCAATCCGGGTACCCCCTGTCCAGGAAACGCTGCCTCAAATCATTGGCTTGTTTCCTGAACTCAACTTGGGATGAACAATTTCTCTTCATCCTCAAGTATTGCCCTTTTGGGATGCCTCGCTTTAACGGTACCGGATGGAAGCTGCTCCATTCCAACAAAGAATTTGTCGCAGTGGCCTTACGGTACACAGCTGTATGTAAATTCCCCCTATCATCCTTCTTAATGAGGACATCCAGGAACGATAATTCATCAGATGACAGTTCAAAAGTAAACTTAAGGCATATTACATTGTTGTTTAAGACATCAACAAAGGATATGAAGTCATCACGGGTGCCATTCCATATGCCGAAAATGTCGGCAATATACCGCGCCCATAGCCCGACCTGCTCCGTGAAATGCACCAATTCCTCACCAAAGACTAACATCTCCTCCCACCAGCCCAGATAGAGATTAGCATATGTGGGGGCACAAGGGCTCCCCATTGCGGTCCCTCTGAGCTGATGAAGGTACGTCTGTCAAATAGAAAATAATTCTTGGTGAGGGTGAACCAGAGCAAGTCTATGACAAATTGGCTATGGGCACGGTACTGGCAACCTCTACTGCGTAGAAAAAACTCTACCGCCGCTATTCCCAAATCATGGGGAATGCAGGAGTATAAAGACTCCACATCAATACTGGCTAGCCACGTGTGCCCCTCAAGGGTCAGACCATCTATCATTTTTTAACAGGTCAGTGGTGTCTCGGGTGTATGAGGGCAATGCCATCACAAAGGTTTTTAATATGGCATCAATATACACACCAGTGTTTTATGATAGGTTGCCCACACCCGAGACAATTGGTCTCCCCCTGAGGGGTGTGGTGCCCTTGTGTATTTTAGGCAGAGAGTAGAAAGTCGCCACCCTGGGATGGCGGGGTACCAGAAAATCAGCTTCTTCTTCACTTACTAGATCAGCATCCCTAGCTATTTGGACAATCTCGACTAGTTCGGTGCGATATTGCACAGTGGGATCATCTCTTAAGATCTCATAGCAATCATCCTGCATAAGGAGTTCTAGACACATCTGACGATATTTAAGATGGTCCATCAAAACAATGTTGCCCCCCTTATCGGAGGGCTTAATTACCAGAGACTTATCTTTTTCCAATTTGAGCAGTGCCTGCATCTCATCATGGCTGAAGTTAGTGTTGCCAACTGTACTAACCTGGTCCAAATAATTTAGAACAATGTTCAGAAACACATCCACACAGGAAAGGTCTTCTGTGGGTGGCATCTTTTTGCTTTTATTTTTCAGTTGCGTGAAGGGACCTAATCCGCTGGATTGATCCCCCTCACTCATGAGATCGACCAGTATCTCTGCACCCCGGAGGACATCCCCCGGAAGGCCAAGTTCCTGGGCACGGCGTCTCTCACAGTTGGCATAGGGGCAGGGGTCGCTCTTTTTAGGGCAAGTGCCCCGACAGTCCCTGTGGGAGCAGGGGTAGTCTACACTACATCTCCCCGATAGGGAATTATAGGGAGATTAATGCACCATTGTGGGACCCTGCTCTCCTCATTATCCCTCATACAGACATACTTCCATCCATTGTGGTCTGTTCTATATTTTTTTAGATCTGGTGTCGACTCCAACCACTGGCTTTTGTTGTGGGGCCTGTGCTAATGATTGGTTTTAGACGTGTCTGATTAAAAGTTATATTTAAAAGTGTGTACCCTCTGTGAATTATTCTAGTTTATATAGTTAACGAAACGGAATAAAGATTCAAGGAGGTGAACAGAGGACACAGACTCGGCTTTATATCAATTATTAAAACGCATGCAGCCGAGCGGAAGATGAAACTCACCAACTCGGCTTCTAAAGCTCGGATTCTGTCTTCGTACGCCGACCGCTGGGAGCTCAGCTCCTGTTGCGCCATCTCTTTTGCAATCTGGATTCCGTGGATCATTTCCTCCTTTGCTCTCAGTCGAGCCTCCTCGATCTCTTCTTCCAGCCTTGAATGTAAAGATGGCACTGATAAATGTGTGGCCATGTGATGCAAAAAAATGTATACAACATAACTTTTATTGGTAATATAGAGGTCCCTTTAAGTTACAATATTAATTGGTTCCAGGACGACCATTGTATGTTGAAACCATTGTATGTTGAGACCAGAACTCTATGGAAACCTGGTAATTGTCATCAGAAAATAGGAAAAAGTGAGGATTAAAGAGAAATAAATAGATAACTAATACAGATAAAGCAAGTCCTTACATATAAAAGTAATAAAGATCTGCTGGGAGCTGTAATCACTGTCTATGTAGAGGACAGGAGCTTCTTTAGGGTCCTGTACAGTACACAGTGTCCTAAAAAAGTAACATGGAGCCGCCCTCACCTGGTGTCCAAAGGAGCAGCTAACCCTGGTACAGGTAAATAGTACAGAACATGTAATACCTCCCTGTACTGTAGGGGGCGCTACCAGACACCAGTCAGTGCATGCACTTCAGTAATACAGGTAAAGAGTACAGAACATGTAATACCTCCCTGTACTGTAGGGGGCGCTACCAGACAGGAATTCAGTGCATGCGCTTCAGTAATACAGGGGTTTTACCAGTGAATGCCCATTCTGATTGGTCAGTTCTTCCAGCCATTGACACTAGAGATGAGCGAACTTACAGTAAATTCGATTTGTCACGAACTTCTCGGCTCGGCAGTTGATGACTTATCCTGCGTAAATTAGTTCAGCCTTCAGGTGCTTCGGTGGGCTGGAAAAGGTGGATACAGTCCTAGGAAAGAGTCTCCTAGGACTGTATCCACCTTTTCCAGCCCACCGAAGCACCTGAAGGCTGAACTAATTTATGCAGAAAAAGTGCAGGAGAAGTTTGTGATGAATCGAATTTACTGTAAGTTCGCTCATCTCTAATTGACACGTTTCACAGATCTGGAATGTCCATAGCATTGTATGTTGAGTCGGGATTCAAGTTACAATGGTCCAGAAAAGACCATTGTATGGTGAAAATATAGTAACCAACGGCCATTGTAAGTTGAGGAACCACTTGTATAACTTAAAAAAACACCAATGTAACTGTGTGTACCCTATTCCTATAAAAATAACACCTTTGGGGGGGGTCTATAAACCGGACCTAACATAGTTCCTCAAAAGGTGCCCTAATAATGCAGGGTTTAACCAGAATAGAACTGTTGGATGCAGATAATAATAAAGAGGGTGTGAGGATATAGATGATCAAGTCCTCTACTACTCTCTACAACAAAACAAAGGGGTACTCTGGGGAAATAAAACTTAACCCTATCCAAAGGCAAGGGGATAACTTTCTGATTACTGGGGTCCAACCACTGGGGCCCCCCGCGATCTCCTGATCTTCCATCATCAGAAATGTAACACCAATCATATGGATAGGGGATAAGCTTTATTTCCCTGGAGTATCCCTCGAAGGGTATGTCTGGGCCATCCAGTAATTGACTGATTCTGGGAAAGAAAAGAAAAGAGATGGGAAGGGAAAGGAAGGGAAAGGAAGAAAGAAAGGACAGAAAAAAGGACAAAAGAAAGAAAAAAGAGAATGAAAGATAGATAGATGCTCAAATAGAGTTAAATGCAAACGCAAAGGGAATGAATACATAATCCAGGGCTAGTTTAGGAAGGCTTGTTATTAGGGTCTAGATGTCTCCCCCGTCATTCCAATATGTGGTCCCTATAGGTTTAGTAGTGATTTCCTGATGGTACCATAGGATATTAATGGTCTTGATATAGGTCACATTATATACAATGCACCAGCAGATGGTTTTGCATAGCATCATCTATGAGTAAAATGTATAAGAAGGTTTGTACTGACTTGGATCTCTGGGCGTGCAGAAGTTCATTCTTTGCAAATTCAAAGTCTTTGGGCCGCTCTGACGGTAAAGAAGAAATTCTCGATGGTCCTTTCAGTTGCTGAACCTCAACCGGGTGATTAAATCTGAAGTAATGGTCACCGCCCAGGATAACACGGTCCCCCTGAAAATGACCATATCAGTATTTAGACAAAAAACAGACACAAATGCATGCACGCGTAAAGGGGTATTCCAGGAATTTTTTTAATTGACTATGCTACAGGGGCTTTAAAGTTAGTGTAGTGCATAATATAGTGTCTGTACCTGTGTGTGACGGTTTTCTCACAATTCTTCTGTGATTTTCACCCCAATATTTATTTATACCAGCATACAAAATGACTGTTGCCTCAGATTTTTCCCAGGTTGCAATGCAGCTGAGACATTACATCACTAGTCAGCTGATGACAGGGAGCCTGTCTGCTTCAATGGGTGGAGTGATCGCTTGGTGGGGGAGAGATCATTCTGCAACTAATGCAACAGCTGTAGGCACACTGATTGAAAACCACAGGTCTTTTGAATGGATGCAGCTCATGTATGTTTCAATGGGTGGGGAGGCTGATGTGTGGGAGGGAGGAAAATGGAATTGTGGGATTTGTAGGCAAAAAAGAAAAAGTCAAACAGGAAATACCAGTTCACAAACAGCTAGCCACAGTGTTATGGTAATCTCACAACATAGTCATTTAGCCCAAGACAAGCGCAGATCCTTCCTAAGCATGTCCATTACTGTCTGCCAGGTACATACTAAAATCACCTTATGGTGGAGAACCCCTTTAACCCCTTCCTGACAGCTTTTTCATTTTACCAAACCTAACCTGTTTAGAGCTGTAAATTAAAATTTTCTGTTGAGGGTGTGTTTTTTTTTCTTTTTTCTTTTTTTTTTTTGGGGGGGGGGGGGGAGCAGTTATATTTTTATAAACCTATTTTACATTGTTTGTTACTGCTTAATACAGTGTTTCCCAACCTGTGTGCCTCCAGCTGTTGCAAAACTACAACTCCCAGCATGTCCAGACAGCCTGAGGCATGAAGGGAGTTGTAGTTTTTAAAAAACACTTGCTGCTATTTGAGCGCCGCTACTACTTCTTTTTGCACATTGATATAGTATATAGATAAGAGGCTACAACCCTCAGCAGAGCATCATTTGTGAGGCCCATTTTCTTCTCCACCTTTATCACTAGTTCCAATGGACTTGTGAAGTGCTTGGCTGCAGTGCCAGCTTTCTCTTTACCATACAAGATAAATAATGTGATATTTTAAGTATTCTGACTTATGGATGGGGCATTGCCACTTATGTTTTCTTTTTATTGTATTTATTATTGCTTTTTTTTGTATATACAGTGATCCCTCAACATACGATGGTAATCCGCTCCAAACAGACTATCGTTTGTTGAAACCATCGTATGTTGAGGGATCCGTGCAATGTAAAGTATAGGACAGTGGTCTACAACCTGCGGACCTCCAGATGTTGCAAAACTACAACACCCAGCATGCCCGGACAGCCGTTGGCTGTCCGGGCATGCTGGGTGTTGTAGTTTTGCAACATCTGGAGGTCCGCAGGTTGAAGACCACTGGTATTGGAGATTGCACTCACCTGTCCCCGTTGCTCCAGACCGTCACTGCTCGTCATCGCTGCCCGGGATGTCGCCGTCCATCGCTTTCGCCGCGTCCCCAAGGTGTCCCCGACGCTCCGGGAAGGTCTCTGCTGCCAGAGAAAGTCGCTCTCCGCCGCCGCCATCACATCGTTACGCACGTCGCTCCTATTGGATGACGGGACGGCGTGGGCAGCGACGTGATGACGACGATGGAGAGCGCCGACGATGCAGAGGATCCCGAAGAGGACGCGCCGGAGCCCCGAGGACAGGTAAGTGGTCATCACCGGACCACACGGGGCACCGTAAACGGCTATCCAGTGGCAGCTGAAGCAGTCTGTGCTGCCGGATAGCCGTTTATGCGATGGCTACGACATACAAAAGCATCGTATGTTGATGCTGCCTTCAACATGCAATGGCATCTGAGAGTGATCGTATGCTGAAATGATTGTATGTCGGGGCCATCGTAGGTCGGGGGGGGTCACTGTACATATTTTTTATATATATGTGTATATATAATATATATGTGTAAATATATATATATATATATATATATATATATATATATATATATTTTTTTTTTTTTTTTTTATTATTAATTATTATTTTTACTTCTCTTTTTAAACGTATACAATAATAGTACTAGTAGTACTAAGATGGCAGTCCTTCAGGCCTTTATTAGGCCCCTGGTTACTATAAAAGTTGGTACCCCACAATCTTGTTGCGGCGGAGCCGGTTCTTATAATGCTTCTTTCACAGCCACCGTCCCTCAATAACAACAAACAATAAAAACCGAACCTACATGATGCAAAACAGTTGAGGATGAAATCTGATCTCCATTCACGTAGGTCTTTGCGTCTCCTGTAGGGGTAATGGTCACTGTGTTGTGAATGTTTGTGATGGTACTAAAAGCAAAAGAACATGAAATAATGTTAAGGGTAACTGGAATGGCACTGATGAGAATCGAAAACATTTTTTTTTATGTTGCACATCTTGGCAAAACATTCACCTTTGTAATATACTTTATAAAAAAAGAAAAAAAAATAATGTTATTTTGATAGGGGTCACCATACAATCCATAACCTAACCCAGTCCAGCCGCAGCAGCATCTTTGTCCCATGCATTAGCCTGACTCTGCTCTGGCGTCCCGCAAATGGATTTATGGACATTTTAAGCACTAGAAAATAAAGAATTCTGCACAGCAGCAGTAACTGTGAAATACTCATCTTTGCTCACTCCGGTCTTATCAAACCGCAGCATGAAAACAAAGCAGAGGGGATTACAGAGCAGCATGCAGTGATTGGATGAAGAGACCCAGCACAGCACAGCAGACTCAGGGAGGAAGTGAATGCATGGTGAGTGAGGGCGGGCTCAGTGCTTGCCTCAGACACGCCCCTTCCTCAGCAGTGGATGCCAGAAAAAGTAAGCAGCAGAACGGAGGGATTTGTGAGCCAAATACAGAAGCTAGACACATAAAAAAGACATGTAAAGACTCTAATGACCTAGTAACATATATATATATATATATATATATATATATAAAGATTATATTTTTCTGTAATATGACAGGTACACTTTAATAAATCTTATTACAGCAAGCGTATGTGGCCATATGGCTGATTATTAGAACACCACAGGTTTATAATAATATACAGTTATCTATGTCCATATTGGCTGTGAACAATATTAACCCCTAACTTACCAGTGGTCTTCTGCTATAAGCGCCCCCGACAGCTGGATGTCATGAGATGAACCCTCTTGATATTTCCCTACTGTGGTCTTTCCTTCTTTTATCATGTAAAGCAACATCTCCGACAGCTGAGGATCTTCATTCAGGTTCACCAGGTTAGGTAGGCGGTTGTCCATCTTAAAGGTGATGCCTGCTTTCTAAAAGACACAGTAGATGGGCACAGGGCTGGTCACACGCATGGTTTTTTTTTTGTTTTTTGTTTTTTTTTGTTTTTTTTTAGAGTATTCCCATTTAAAACCACAGGACTAGACAGATTCTGCTTACAGCAGCCCCCTACAGAATCAACACTACAAATCTTCCGTAGTGTGAACTGAGCAGCAAAGTCCTATTGAGAGCAATGGGATTCGCCTGAAAATGAAATCTTCCTTGTGGCAATTCTGCACAGGAATTCAGTAGTCAGAGAGAGAGGGTGGGTCAGTAGTCTTACTCACCAATCTCATATTAAAGGGTTACTCCAGTGGAAAACTTTTTTTTTCTTTTTTTAATCAACTGGTGCCAGAAAGTTAAACAGATTTGTAAATTACTTCTATTAAAAAATCTTAATCCTTCCAGTACTTATTAGCTGCTGAATACTACAGAGGAAATTATTTTCTTTTTGGAACACAGAGCTGTCTGCTGACATCACGAGCACAGTGCTCTCTGCTGACATCTCTGTCCATATGTTTGCTATGGGGATTTTCTCCTACTCTGGACAGTTCTTAAAATATACAGAGATGTCAGCAGAGAGCACTGTGCTCGTGATGTCAGCAGAGAGCTCTGTGTTCCAAAAAGAAAAGAATTTCCTCTGTAGTATTCAGCAGTTAATAAGTACTGAAAGGATTAAGATTTTTTTAAAAGAAGTATTTCACAAATCTGTTTAACTTTCTGGCAGCAGTTGATTAAAAAAAAAAAAAAAAAAAAATTATATATATATATATACACACACACACGTTTTCCACCAGAGTACCCCTTTTAAAGACCTACACTAGTGATCTAGAGCCTATTGCTCTCCTTCTGTTGCAAAACTACAACTCCTAGCTGTCAGGGCATGCTGGGAGTTGTAGTTTTGCAACAGCTGGAGAGCCTCAAGTTTAAAGGGATTTTTCCAGCTGCATCATCATTTTTAAAGTTATATGCTTTTGTAAATATATAACATTTTTACACGCCCCGTTTTCATGTTACAGCTGCTTTTGTTTAATGCTTGTTGTCTCGGTCACAGACCACGGTAGCCTTATCTTTATGTAAAAGTAATCCCTGTCATGCAAAGTGCTAGTAGCTTACACAGCCCAGCCAGTGTGCCTGAAGTGTCAACCACAGAGCAAGAGATCTCCCTGCTGAAAGCAAGAAGTGAGATGAGCATCGGGTGAACAAGACAGAACATCCCTTTAAGAATACTGGTCTACCCCAAGTAAAAGCCATCGGAAAACTACTTCCTATGAAATGGTTTGCGTTTTACATCTATCTATCTATATATGTGTGTGAGTGTGTGTGAATGATATATGTATACATCCCATAGAGATACATGGAGGGGGTGTCTCGACAGCTGCTTCCTGAGGGGGTCGGAACGGCCGCTTCCATCAGACTGCCGGAGGCCCCGTTCAGGAGATCGAGGGGGGTCCGAGCGCTCAGACCTACCGCGATCTATAACTTATCCCCTATGTTTAGATAGGGGAGAAGTTATTTTTCGTCGCACTGCTCCTTTAAATTGGAGCCTCACTACTTTGTACAGTTCACAAATTGCTAAACACCCTGACGGCCCTAAAAGTGAAGCCCACCTGTAATTCTTTTGTTTCCTCTTTCTTTCTTTGTTCTGCTCGCTCCAGCTTTTCTCTCCAAGCCCTTGATATCAACCAAGAAAAGACAAGACAAATTAAGAAACTTTGTTAACTATATTATTAAAGGGGTACTCCGCTGCTCAGCGTTTGGAATGCTGGGGCCGGCAGCTTGTGACGTGATAGCCCCGCCCCCTCACAATATCACGCCCCGCCCCCTCAATGCAAGTCTATGGAAGGGAGCGTGACCGCCGTCACGCCCCCCCTCCCATAGACTTGCATTGAGGGGGTGTGGCGTGAAGTCATGACGGGGCGGGTCTATCACATCACGAGCTCCCGGCGCCGGTTTGTTCCAAACGCTGAGCAGCGGAGTACCCCTTTAAGGGTATGAACATTTCTTAAAGGGAACACATCACATATTTATTTTACTGATCACTCCAAAGGAAAGACGTGCCAGCCTGTGGCTTTTCAAGCCTTGGCACTGCCCCTCTGACTTGTTTTTTGGCTTTTTAGAAGCACAGATTAGCAAAAACAAAAAGGTATCTGTGTTATTAGTGTCCTACATCATCTGTTCCATTGGGAATGTTCTACGGCTGCACATGACAGATGCACTGTAAAACCAGACAATGATACAAATTCTTTCTAATCTGTTTTTGTAGATTTATTTTTCTAGGTTTTGCACATGATTATAGGGGGGTCGGCCATCTTGCTTTAGATGCTGCTATTAGCATTTAGAGATATGTATTACTGAAGCCATGTTAGTCATAGACACCAGTAGTGTATAAACGGACTTCTATAGGAAAGCATTGTGGGCATGCTCTGTAACCTGCTGCAGGGAGGAGGAGGGGAGCTGTGACCATTACCTATTGTAAATGACCTGATCTGTCTTATCATCCTAATGGTGTCACCTCTTACTGTAATGTTGTCTGTAATGATAAGGAAATGACTACAGAAGTGATCTTTAAAGATCATGCTAAAGCTTAAAGGGGTACTCCGCTGCTCAGCGTTTGGAACAAAGTGTTCCGAACGCTGGAGCCGGCATCGGGAGCTCATGATGTAATAGCCACGCCCCCCCATGATGTCCCGCCCCCTCACTGCAAGTCTATGGGAGAGGGCGTGACTGCCGTCACACCCCCTCCCATAGACTTGCATTGAGGGGGCGGGGCGTGACGTCACGTCATGAGGGGGGCGGGGCGTGACGTCACGAACTCCTGGCAGCGGAGTACCACTTAAAAATAAATGTTCGGAGAAGAATTGGAGAAGTATTTTTACTCGAAAAAATCCAACCATTATTCCAAGCCTAAGAGGTCTCCCTTACTGTAACTGCAGTGTCTATTGTGTGCCTTTTAGGATATTTTCCCATAAAATCTGCATTAAAAAAACACCCCATTGTTTTCACTTAATATTCGTATTGCAGTAAATACGGTGCAGATTTTTTCAATATGTATATTGAATCTAGGTCACTCAAAAAAAAAAATAAGTGGCTTATCACGATATCATGCAGAACTTAGACACAGAAACGGCATTGGGCAGCATGTTCACATTCAGATGACTCAGATTGGAAATTTCGATGGAAATTTGTAATTTATAACAAACTTCTGACATGTCATAGTGACTAGTCAGAAGGCTGCAAAGGTGGAGAGTAGGGATGTAAGAAAAAATCGATTTGCGCGATTATCGCAATTTTTTCATTTGGCGATACTGAATCGATTCTAAATATTTTTGAATCGATTCTTTTAGGGATGTGGAATTTGTATCTCCTGACGCCCTGAACAGCATGTCCCGGCATCAGGAGATACAAGTTCCACATTTGTGGAGCCGGGCAGGCCGGATCTGACGCGGCGGCGCTCTGGGTGTACGGAGCGGGCTCCGACTCGTGCCCGCTCCGTACTCTGCAGCCCCCGGCTGATTTCAGTAGCCGGGGGCCGCTGATGCATCACCGCCGCTAGTATCCAGCATGCGGTGCTCTGCATTGTGTATGGAGCGGGCTCCGGACTCGTGCCCGCTCCATACTCTGCAGCCCCTGGCTGTTCTCCCCCGGGCCGCCGCTAATAGCCAGCATGCGGCGATCGCCATGGCTGGCTATTAAAGGAGTACTCCGGCGCGCACTTTTCTCATTTTATCCCGTCCGGGCTACAAAATAAAAGAAAACGCACTCTTACCTGCCAACGAGCCCCCGAAGCTCCGGTACACTCCGGTACAGGCGTTCGGTCCCCGGGCTGTATTCTTCTTACTTCCTGTTAGCCCGGCACGTCACACGGAGCTTCAGCCTATCACCGGCCGCAGCAATGTCCCGCCCCGGCTGGTGATAGGCTGAAGCTCCGTGTGACGTGCCGGGCTAACAGGAAGTAAGAAGAATACAGCCCGGGGACCGAACGCCTGTACCGGAGTATACCGGAGCTCCGGGGGCTCGTTGGCAGGTAAGAGAAAGTGCGTTTTCTTTTATTTTGCAGCCCGGCCGGGATAAAACGAGAAAGGTGCGCGTTGGACTACTAGATCGCCGCTGTCAAAGCTGACAGCGGCGTCTATTGGGATCTATGAATGCTCACAGGTGAGCGATGTATCGGGATATATCGTGATGTATCGTCACCTAGACGGTATCGGGATATATCGAATCGTCACACTGGTATCGCGATCGCCAAATTCGAATCGTATCGCCAAATTCTTCTTCACACCCCTAGTGATTGCCAGAATGGAAAGGCAGAAGTGCTCAGAACTGCTACAACGAGCGGTATATGGATTTACAGTAGACGTCTATGGGATTTCCAGCAAGTCCCTTAGACTTCCATTGTAGTCAGGGACGTGGAATTTGTACCGCCCGACGCCCGGGACATGCCATTCCGGGTGCTGGGCAGGTGACTTTTTCAGTCCCTTAGCCCTGCTTCAGGTAAGCAGGGCCCCCAACAAGCACGGCGGCGCTCAGAAGGGTGTATGGAGCGTGTTCCGGACTCGAGCCCGCTCCATACCCGGTGGCTCCCAGCTGATTTCGCCGTGGCTGGCTATTAACCCTTTAGATCGCCGCTGTCAAAGCTGACAGCGGTGTCTAAAGGGACATGTGAATGCTCCCTGGTGGGCTAGTGGGGTAGATTGTTTTGTTTCAGAGAATATGTCATGGAAAAATTAAAAGGTATCATTATAGTAGGTAGTTATGGCTATTTTAGGTCAAGGAGGTAAAAACGAGAGTGTAAAAGCGAAAATTGGCCCTGACAAGTGGATCGTCATGAGGGACAAGTAGATTTTGCTTCGTTTTAGTCCCATGGACAAGTATTTTCTTGTTAAATTTCCACACCCCTGGTAGTCATGTACCACGTACTCACAGCCATGCGCTTCTGCCTTTTATTCTAGCGATTGGTGAGGGTCTCACTATAAAATATCACAGGTTTGGTATAATGATAGGTACATTTAAACATATGAAAATGTATTCTTGCCGTCAAAACAACGGACACCACAACAGACCTCCCAATAATAAGTTAAAGGGGTTGTCCAGGATTAGAAAAACACAGCTTCTTCCTTGCAAAAATAGCACCACTGCTGTCCACAGGTTGTGTCTGGTATTGCAGGTTGGCTCCTATGAAGTGAATGGGACTGAGCTGCAGTACTACACTTGACCTGTGGAATGGAGTAGGGCGGTCTTTGCAAAAAAAGAAGCAACTTTTTTTTTTTTTTTTTTTTTATCCTAAGCAATCCCAATAATAGGATTGAACAAACACATTTGTGATCTGTTGATGTGGGATCTGGTGAACACAGTCTAAGGGGATATTCACGGGTACCATATCTTCTGCAGACTGGATGCTGCGCTCAATTATTTGTATTGATTAAACAGCATCAAATATGCAGAAGTAGTACACACTGTAGGTAAGAACGGACCCTTGGAGTGCAAAATGCTGGTCTGATTTTTGTTCAAAAGTCATACCACAAAGTCACATCACACAACACATCCAGTAAAGTCGCCCATACACATTCAACAGATGTCGGCTAACAGCTATTCATTCCGGCCCATAAATGTGCACGCTCAGCTTGGCTTAGCATGCATGTGCTCTTAAAGGGAAGTAAGGCTAAGTTCACATCAGCAATGTATCCGTTCGATGTCCGTTCAGTTTTTTTGCGCCAAACAGACACTGCTGGATCCATCGGGTTTCCGTAAAGTATCAGTTGTTTAACCCCTTAAGGACCGAGCCCTTTTTCACCTTAAGGACCGGAGCGTTTTTTGCAATTTTGACCACTGTCACTTTAAACATTAATAACTCTGGAATGCTTTTAGTTATCATTCTGATTCCGAGATTGTTTTTTCGTGACATATTCTACTTTAACTTATTGGTAAAATTTTATGGTAACTTGCATCCTTTCTTGGTGAAAAATCACCAAATTTGATGAAAAAAATGAAAATTTAGCATTTTTCTAACTTTGAAGCTCTCTGCTTGTAAGGAAAATGGATATTCAAAATATTTTTTTTTTGGGTTCACATATACAATATGTCTACTTTATGTTTGCATCATAAAATTTATGAGTTTTTACTTTTGGAAGACACCAGAGGGCTTCAAAGTTCAGCAGCAATTTTGAAATTTTTCACAAAATTTTGTGGATTTGAAGGGTCTTCATATTAGAAATGCCCAATAAAAGACCCCATTATAAAAACTACACCCCCCAAAGTTTTCAAAATGACATTCAGTAAGTGTATTAACCCTTTAGGTGTTTCACAGGAATAGCAGCAAAGTGAAGGAGAAAATTCAAAATCTTCATTTTTTACACTCGCATGTTCTTGTAGACCCAATTTTTGAATTTTTGCAAGGGGTAAAAAGGAGAAAATTTTTACTTGTATTTGAAACCCAATTTCTCTCGAGTAAGGACATACCTCATATGTCTATGTTAATTGTTCGGCGGGCGCAGTAGAGGGCTCAGAAGGGAAGGAGCGTCAAATGGTTTTTGGGGGGCATGTCACCTTTAGGAAGCCCCTATGTTGCCAGAACAGCAAAAAAAAACACATGGCATACCATTTTGGAAACTAGACTCCTCAGGGAACGTAACAAGGGGTAAAGTGAACCTTAATACCCCACAGGTGTTTCACGACTTTTGCATATGTAAAAAAAAAAAATTTTTTTTTACCTAAAATGCTTGGTTTCCCAAAAATTTTACATTTTTAAAAAGTGTAATAGCAGAAAATACCCCCCAAAATTTGAAACCCAATATCTCCCGATTCAGAAAACACCCCATATGGGGGTGAAAATTGCTCTGCTGGCGCACTACAGGTCTCAGAAGAGAAGGAGTCACATTTGGCTTTTTGAAAGCAAATTTTGCTCTGGGGGCATGCCGCATTTAGGAAGCCCCTATGGTGCCAGAACAGCAAAAAAAAAAAACACATGGCATACCATTTTGGAAACTAGACCCCTCGGGGAAAGTAACAAGGGGTAATGTGAACCTTAATACCCTAAAGGTGTTTCACGACTTTTGCATATGTGAAAATTTTTTATTTTTTTTTACCTAAAATGCTTGGTTTCCCAAAATGTTTACATTTTTAAAAAGTGTAATAGCAGAAAACACCCCCCAAAATTTGAAGCCCAATTTCTCCCGATTCAGAAAACACCCCATATGGGGGTGGAAAGTGCTCTGCTGGCGCACTACAGGTCTCAGAAGAGAAGGAGTCACATTTGGCTTTTTGAAAGCAAATTTTGCTCTGGGGGCATGCCGCATTTAGGAAGCCCCTATGGTGCCAGGACAGCAAAAAAAAAAAAACACATGGCATACCATTTTGGAAACTAGACCCCTCGGGGAACGTAACAAGGGGTTAAGTGAACCTTTATACCCCACAGGTGTTTCATGACTTTTGTATATGTAAAAAAAAAATTTTTTTTTACCTAAAATGCTTGTTTTCCCAAAAATTTTACATTTTTAAAAAGGGTAATAGCAGAAAATACCCCACAAAATTTGAAGCCCAATTTCTCCCAAGTACGGCGATACCCCATATGTGGCCCTAAACTGTTGCCTTGAAATATGACAGGGCTCCAAAGTGAGAGTGCCATGCGCATTTGAGGCCTAAATTAGGGATTGCATAGGGGTGGACATAGGGGTATTCTACGCCAATGATTCCCAAACAGGGGGCCACCAGCTGTTGTAAAAGTCCCAGCATGCCTGGACAGTCAGTGGCTATCTGGCAATACTGGGAGTAGTTGTTTTGCAACAGCTGGAGGCTCCATTCTGGAAACAGTGGCGTACCAGACGTTTTTCATTTTTATTGGGGAGAGGGGCTGTGTAGGGGTATGTGTATATGTAGTGTTTTTTACTTTTTATTTTATTTTGTGGTAGTGTAATGTAGTGTTTTTAGGGTACAGCCACACGGGCGGGGGTTCACAGTAGTTTCTCGCTGGCAGTTTGAGCTGCGGCAGAAAATTTGACGCAGCTCAAACTTGCAGCCGGATACTTACTGTAATCCTCCGCCCATGTGAGTGTATCCTGTACGTTCACATTGGGGGGGGGGGACATCCAGCTGTTGCAAAACTACAACTCCCAGCATGTACGGTCTATCAGTGCTTGCTGGGAGTTGTAGTTTTGCAACCGCTGGAGGCTCCGTTTTGGAAACAGTGACGTACCAGACGTTTTTCATTTTTATTGGGGAGGGGAGGGGGGCTGTGTAGGGGTATGTGTATATGTAGTGTTTTTTACTTTTTATTTTATTGTGTGTTAGTGTAGTGTAGTGTTTTTAGGATACAGTCGCATGGGCGGGGGGTTCACAGTAGTTTCTCGCTGGCAGTTTGAGCTGCGACAGAAAATTTGCCGCAGCTCAAACTTGCAGCCGGATACTTACTGTAATCCTCCGCCCATGTGAGTGTACCCTGTACGTTCACATTGGGGGGGGGAAACATCCAGCTGTTGCAAAACTACAACTCCCAGCATGTACGGTCTATCAGTGCATGCTGGGAGTTGTAGTTTTGCAACAGCTGGAGACACACAGGTTGTGAAACACCGAGTTTGGTAACAAACTCAGTGTTTTGCAACCAGTGTGCCTTCAGCTGTTGCAAAAGCTACAACCCCCAGCATGTACGGACAGCGGAAGGGCATGCTGGGTCTTGTAGTTATGCAACAGCCGGAGGCATACTACATTGGCTGGGGATGCTGGGGATTGTAGTTATGCAACAGCTGGAGACACACTGGTTTACTACTTAACTCAGTGTGCCTTCAGCTGTTGCAAAACTACAACTCTCAGCAGTCACCGACAGCCAACGGGCATGCTGGGAGTTGTAGTTATGTAACCACCAGATGCACCACTACAACTCCCAGCATGCACTTTAGCTGATTGTGCAAGCTGGGAGTTGTAGTTACACAACAGCTGAAGGTACACTTTTACATAGAAAGAATGTGCCTCCAGCTGTTTCAAAACTACAAGTCCCAGCATGCCCATAAGGGCATGCTGGGAGTTGTGGTGGTCTGCCTCCTGCTGTTGCATAACTACAGCTCCCAGCATGCCCTTGTTGCATGCTGGGAGCTGTTGCTAAGCAACAGCAGGAGGCTGTCACTCACCTCCAACGATCCAGCCGCACAGGTCAGTCCCTCGTCGTCTCCGCCACCGCCGCTGCTCCTGGGGCCCCGATCCCAACAGGGACGCCGGGGATCGGGGTCCCCAGCACCGGGGGTCGTCTTCCCGCACCCGCTCACGTCCTCCGGAAGAGGGGCGGAGCGGGTTGCGGGAGTGACACCCGCAGCAGGCGCCCTGATTGGTCGGCCGGTAATCCGGCCGACGAATCAGGGCGATCGTGAGGTGGCACCAGTGCCACCTCACCCCTGCAGGCTCTGGCTGTTCGGGGCCGTCTCTGACGGCCCCGATCAGCCAGTAATTCCGGGTCATCGGGTCACTGGAGACCCGATTGACCCGGAATCCGCCGCAGATCGCTGGACTGAATTGTCCAGCGATCTGCGGCAATCGCCGACATGGGGGGACATAATGACCCCCCTGGGCGATATGCCCCGATGCCTGCTGAACGATTTCAGCAGGCATCCGGCTCCGGCTCCCCTACGGCTAGCAGTGGGGGCCGGAAATGCTCAGGGCATATCCATACGCCCTCGGTCCTTAAGGACTTGGAAACGGGGGCGTATGGATACGCCCTATGTCCTTAAGGGGTTAAATGGGCACTCTCATTCAAAACAAATTTTTGCTATTGCACTCTTTATGGCAAATAAAAAATCTTTCTAATGTACTTTGTTTTCTATGTTTTATTTGTGTTTAAAAAAGCTGCCACTAGGTGTCTCCCTACTTGTCCAAAGCACATTTCCCCCCATCTCTTGCGCAGACTTTGGACGCCTGCTGGCCTGGCAGAAGTCCAAAAGCAGGAAATGCAGTCTGGAGTGCTGAGGGGGGGGGGGGGGGGTGCACACTATGGAGTGCACTACTACTGGCTTCACACTATGATTTGACCTTCCGATGCATAGATACGATTTCAGAAGCTCAAATTGCCTTAAATCGTATCTGTGCAGGGACAGCTACTGGCAGATACAGAGCCATTAACTATTATGGGGCTTGATCGTAGTCTGCTAGTGACTACGATCTGGTCATTTTCTCAGCATGTCAGATTTTTGACACGGACTGAAAATCGTGGACCTACAGAATTAAGAGAAGGTGTCATTTTTACCGAAAAATTTACTGCGTAAAAACGGAAGCACAATGATTTTTTTCCCATTTCATCATAGATTTTTGGGTAAAATTCTGATGTCATTACAAAGTAGGATTGGTGGCGCAAAAAATAAGCCATCATATGGATTTTTAGGTGCAAAATTGAAAGAATTATGATTTTTTTTAAAGGTAAGGAGGAAAAAAGTGCAAAAATAGAAAAAACCTGAGTACTTAAGGGTTAAAGTCTAGTACATAGGGCACATCAAAAGAAAAACTTCTCCACAGGAGAAAAGTCCTACTGGTACCAAGACTGCCATACGCCAAAGACCTGATCTTCCCGAGGTCACCGGTGATGTTCCTACAGACCTCCACCTCGGAGAGGACTTTCTGTTGGGTCGATACTAAGCACCGTGCATTCCACGTGTAGTACCTAACCACTAAACTAACTAAGAATAAAGTGCCCCGGTCTCGGCCACCCAGGTTCCTAAATGCCCCATAAGCCCACTCCGGGTAGGTAAGGCCGGCAAGTTGACTCCAGCCGATCGAAGCACCAACCCGGTTGTAAACCCCTATATTAAAGGGACAATGAAGCAGGAAGTGGTCCATGCTTTCCAGCGTGTCCCCGCACTCTTCTCGGGGACATCCCCGGTCATCAGAGTTCCTGCACTTCAGGTTGTCCCTTACATATAGCTTCCCCTGAAAGCAGCGCCAGGCCAAGTCCCAAAACTTCTGGGGGATCCTTTTCATGTTTAAAAGATACAACCCCACCCTCAGATCCCGACCTGGGCAGTCCCTGAGCACCAGAGGCTTCTGGAAGTGGGTCAACAGAACCCATTTGTCAAGGAACTGCCTTGACTAGGTCCTGATCTCCCACACTCCCAGACCACACCAACGTATCGCCTTCAGAGTCGGGGTAGCATAAGCCGGAAGATATCCATGGGGCGTACGGAGGTCCTTCAGTCGCCCTCCTCTCTCCCATTCCTGGAAGAAAGGCCGAGACCATTCCCTGCAGGAGAGTACCCACGGAGGAGCCCTCTCTGACCAGAGGTTTGCGATGTTAGCTTTCAAAAAGGTCTTCGTTAAGAACACCACAGGGTTTACCATAGATAAACCGCCTAGTCTCCTCGTGCGGTACGTAACCTCCCTCTTGACTAGGTTCCTCCTGTTCCCCCATAACAGTTGGAAAAACAGGCTGTAGATCCTAGTGTAATAAGCCTCTGGCAAGATACATACACTGCCCAGATAGATAAACAAGGGGAGCAGGTACGATTTGATCAGGTGTACCCTCTCTCCCTGAGGTCAAAGACCAACCCTTCCACTGGTCCACCTTCTGAGCGGCATCCTGGAGCTTACCATCCCAGTTTTTGGTGGGATAATCATCCTGGCCGAATGTGATGCCTAAGATTTTTGCTGATTCTTGGGGCCCTGGAAGGGTGTCCGGGAGATCAAACGTGAGATCTCCCCCTCCGAGACCAGAGACTCTCACACTTATCCCGGTTGATCTTAGACCCGAATGCCTCCAGATAGTGGTCGACCTTTGACATCACCAAATAGACCTCCTCTTTCGAGTAGATGAAAATGGTGACCTCATCAGCGTACGCCACCACTCTCTGGGTGACATCCAGCTCCGCCAGACTCATCCCGACTCCCGCCAATGGTCCGCGACTCACCCTCCTAAGGAAGGGATCGATCGCTTACACATATAAAAGCGGGCTCAAAGGACAACCCTGACGGACTACGGACCCCACCTCAAAAGATCGGCCAGACCACCTGTTCACCAGCGGGAAACTCTCTGCCCCTGCATACAAGATCTTAAGCCAATTAACAAAAGTACTCGGTAAGCCATATCTCAGGAGGACGGACCAGAGGTACTCGTGGTTCACCCGATCAAATGCTTTGGCCTGATCCAAGGACAGCAAGTACCCCTTCCAGAAACCCACACTACTCCGCTCCACTGCCTCCCTGATATTAAGGACAGCACTTAAGGTGCTTCGGCCTGGAACAGTGCAGTGCTGGGCCTCCGAAAGGAGCCGGGGTGCAAATTTCACCAACTGATTAAACAGTATCTTAGCCAGAAGCTTCCTGTCCGTATTGAGAAGAGCTATGGGTCTCCAATTCTCAATATGGCTAGGATCTTTACCCTTTGAAAGAAGAATCAGGGCTGACCTCCTCATTGACTTCAGCAGAGTGCCCGAGGAGAGACACTCATTGAATACCTCAGTCAAGAGGGGAGCTAAAGACTCCTTAAAGGTCCTGTAGCACTCGGATGTTAAGCCATCCGGACCTGGCGACTTCTTAGGGGCGAGCCCCTCGATCGCCAGTCTCACTTCCTCTTCCCTAATCTCTTCTGCCAAAACACCAAGAGAGGGGTCTACCCCTGGCTCAGGAATGGTTTCAGCCAGGAAACCAGACATCACATCCCGATACAGATCCTTCCTTCCCAAGAGGTGCGAGTAGAAGGATCTGACGACCTCCAAGATCCCTGATCTGGACCGATTCAGAGATCCTGTACTATCAGTACTATCAGTCCTGAAATGACTTTACTACTCACTGACATCTTGCAGTTTCTGTAAGGGTCGGGCGAGCGGTACTTCCCGAAATCCCTCTCAAAAACTAAAGATGCGTGCCTATCGTACTAACACCTCATCAGCAAGGACTTAAGTCTGGAGATATCCTCTCGGCTACCTCCAGATGAGAAGCTCGAGGTTCCTTCTCAAACCCTGATACAGCCGATACCTGTTCAGGGACCTGAGGCTTGAGAGCTCGTAACCCGCTTCTTGAACATCTCCCACCACTCTGACTTACTACTACATAGGCCCAGTAAAGGTACCTGACTCTGAAAAAAATCCTCAAAGGACTGTCTTATCTCCGCTTCCTTCAGGAGGGACGAATTCAGCTTCCAGTAACCTTTTCCCATCCGGGGGGTCTCTGAAACATTCAGGGAAAACAAAATCATACAGTGATCTGAGAACTCCACCTCAACCACGGACACTGCGGGAGAGACGGCTTCCTCCTTCAAATAAAATCTGTCTATCCTAGACCTGCAGCTACCTCAATGAAAGGTGAAGCCTGCGTGGCCTGAGGGGCTCCGGATGTGGGCGTCCTCTAAGCAAGCTTCCTTAACTATATTACTGAGGGCCACACAGTCATAAGTCAGCGGATTATTGGAACCTCTCCTATCTTGGGACCTCGTGACATTATTGAAGTCCCCTCCAAAAATCACTTGCCGACTTGAAAAAAAGAAAGGGCTTAATCCTCATAAAGAGATCCTTACGGCCCCACCTTGTTTGTAAGGCATAGATGTTAATGAGCCTGAGCTTTGTCCCTTCATGAAGACATCCAAGATCAGGCACCTCCCCATTTCTAATTCAATAACTCGTCGGCATTAAACAGGAGCGATAAAAAGGACCGCCACCCCACTATACGGCTCAGCCGCAAGAGCCCAGTGGGAGAGACCGTGCCTCCACTCTCTTCTGGCTTTTACCAGGGAGGCAAAATCTGACAACCTGGTCTCCTATAAAAAGAAAATGCCGGCTTCAACACAGACGGGAAAATGAAAGGCTGCAAATCTAGCCGTATTAGACTTTATGTTGGCACAATTAATATATGCCAGCGTCAATGGGGTGAGTGCCGCGATACAGGGTGATTAAGTTAGACAACCCTTTACCTTTTTTTCCCTTTCTTTTTAGCTCCCTCTTCCCCGAAGAAGATGAGAGGGCAGGACCACTTTTAGATCTTTTTTTCACTCCGATTGATCCATATGGTCCCCGTCTCCGTCCGGCCCCGGTCTTGCTCTGCCCTCTGAGGAAGTTGCCTCGACAGGACAGGGCTCAGTTCCCCCCAGAGGCTCCAACTCCCTAGGCACCTCGCCCTCACCTTCCTCCTCCAAGGAGGGGGAGGAGATGGTATCGAGGACGAGGTACCGGTTTGACAGGTCAATCAGAGGAGGGGCAGTCAGGCTTTCGTTTTGGGCCTGGCCCGCAGTACAAGGAACAGAGGGCTCTGACCTCTTCTTTCACCCCTTCCTTTTGCCCTTGTCTTTCTATTTGGGACTCTCCCCGCTCTCCTCATTCACACTTTCATAGTGGGAGGAATCGGAAGGGTCGGCCATATTGCCTTCCTCTCTGCGAAGCCTTCTGATCTCATTCAGCACCTTCTCCTCCAGGGCTTGAGCAGTTACAGGGCCAGTTTCAGGAGCAGGGGCTGAAGCTACCCCCGTCACCTGGGCTCTCTGAAGCTCCCTACTTCTCCTATGATTTTCCTCCCGCCTTAGTTTGGCAGGGCCCTTTTTCCTCCTCACTAGCCCTGTTGAGCCCCCATCTCTGCCCGTACCGTCCCCAGCCGAGGCCACTTCACAGCTCTCCTCAGCCGGAGCGGCAACTGCACGGGCGAAGGCGCTAGGACAACAGCTAAAAGGGTGCCCGAGGACACCACACAGGTGGCACCGGATCTGCCTGCAGGATGCGGCCAGATGACCCACCCCACCACACAAAGCGCAGACCTGCACAGTACAGACTGCGCTAAAGTGGGTGGGGCTGCCACACCTGTGACAGACCTTAGGCTGCCCCTGATAGAAGACCTGGATCCTATCACGTCCAAGGAAGGCGGCTGACGGAATGTGGGCAACCGTACTCCCTGAACGCTTGAGTTTGACGGAAAACGTCCAGGCCCCGGACCAGATCCCGTGCTCATCAAAGTTTTTCTTGGGCATATCCGTCACATCCACATACCGTCCGAGCCAGGTCATGATGTCATAACAAGAAAGCGACTTGTTAGAGGTCAAAACGGTCACTTTCTTGACAGAGTTCTGACGGGAAATCGCCTTTTCGGCGAAATACCTCCAGCCAGCCTCGTTCTTCTAGTTTGACCAGAAGAGTTCAAGACCCTCTGGCCGAACGAAACTGACATCAAACTCGGACGAACCGTAGGGGTGAATCAGGGCAAAGATGTCACTCGCCCTGAATTTCATCTGGAGGAGGAGCTCAACCACTTTAGCGCAAGGTGGGCACGCATCCTCGCCCCTCCAAAATCAGACGGACCACATTCCTACGGTTATTGTCCTGCCCGGGTGTCTCCACTTACACTCCCACATACACTTCTCTCATCCACAACACTACTACACTCAGCAATCTCACATCCTCCACTCTTTTCCTGCCTAACAGGTTCTGGGATGGCTGGGACCTGTAGTACTTCTGGTTTTAGTAACAGTTTCTGTGCTGGCTTAGCTGCTGGGGTTGGCACTGATGGCTCCTCCTGCATGGCTGATGTCACCTCCCAAGTCTGAGGCTGCCCTTCCGAGTACACCCCAGATCCTCCCACAGTGCCAGCGCTTAGTTTGCCCGACCGCACGGGCTCTACACCTGGTGCCCGGACATCCCCCCCCCCCCCTCACAGAGGAGTGCCCCGCAGCGCCCGCAGAACACACAGTACTCAGAGAACTGTTCCCCGAGTACACAGACCCAACGCTCTCCGCCACCGGACACAACCACAACCCCCCACCGCCACCCAACGCGCAGCACTGGTAATGCCCACAGCACTAGGGGTACTCTGGCACTTGGACACGCCCCCCAAACGCCAGAACTGCCCACCATATGCCCATCCCTACGGCCTGAGACTGAGCAGAAAATACAGAACAATATCAAGGTAGAAAACTAACAAATAATAAAAATAAAGGCAGGGGGTGGGTTAACATGATGGGGGCAGTGAACTGGGCGGATCATAAAATGTAACAAGATCATGACAGGTACTCTTTAAGGAGAGAAAAGGTTTATTTTTGCAGGATTTTTTTCTCTGCAATTTAGACTCAACAACAGAGTTCCTAACAACGGAGCACGACGCTGTTGTAAATGAGGCCTAAACTGCTGCCAGATAATGCCAGTTAATCCTACATAACTCCGTAAAATTGCATTTCAAGCTTCCCTTACCTGTGCAGCTCTGACATCTCCTTCTCTTGCTGGCTTAGTTTACTCTTGAGAGATGCGATTTCGCTGTGACAGCGTCGATATTTTTCGGAATCTATATTCCTGGCGGAGAGTTGAGATGCTTTTAATTTCTCTATTTCGGATTTCAGTTCTAAAAGGACAAAATGTGTATTACTATATGTAACACCGGACAAATAAAAACAACAAAAAAAAAAACGTAGTAACTGAAATATACACTACAAATATGCCTGGATGAGGTAGTTATAGTCCCTAGTGAACGTAGCTGAGATCCCAGCCTCTATGTACTTAGATCAGTGTTCCCCAACTACGGTGCCTTCAGCTGTTGCAAAACTACAACTCCCAGCATGCCCGGACAGCTTTCGGCTGTCCGAGCATGCTAGGAGTTGTAGTTTTGCAACAGCTGGGGGTCCACAGTTTGGAGACCACTGTATGCAAGACAGGCTATGCAAGAACACTGCATGCTGAGCAATACACTGAAGGGACACTTTATCCAAGTTATTAATCAAAATGTCCGCCCTGTTCTTGGCTTCTTTGTACCACTGTGATCGATCACTTCCAAGAAAGAGGTCAAATAAATAAAAACCTCTTTGTTTTGTCATTTGTGCGTATCCAATGCGCCAAAAATTGCAGACATCTGCAAATCAGGTTCGAGAAGTTAAGAAAAAACCCATTAGAATACCCATTAGAAATATGAAAAAAGAGAAAAATAATATATTAAAGGGTACCTTTCATGAAAAAAACTTTTGATATATTATAGATTAATGTATGCAGAATAACTTTCCAATTGCATGTTATTAAAAAATATGCTTCTTTCTATTTAATTTTCCACTTTGAAAAAATGACCACTAGGGGTCTCCCTACCAGTCCTGGTCGCAAGCCTTTTTTATACATTTCAGACTCATGCTGGAGTCCTAAATCAGCAGTGCTGAGCTTGTCTGTGTCCTGGCTGCAGTCTGAGATTTAGACTTCAGCATGAGTCTGAAATTTATAAAAACAAAAAAAATTAAAAAAAAAGGCTTGACTGGTAGGGAGACCCCTAGTGGTAATTTTTTCAGTCAAGCCTTTTTTTATTTTTATTTTTTTTTTATTATAGACTTCCGACTCATGCTGGAGTCCTAAATCTCAGACTGCAGCCGGGACACAGACAAGCTCAGCACTGCTGATTTAGGACTCCAGCATGAGTCTGAAATCTATTTAAAAAAAGCTTACGGCCAGGACTGGTAGGGAGACCACTAGTGGGCATTTTTTTCAAAGTGGAAAATTAAAGGGGTACTCCGCCCCTGGCATCTTATCCCCTATCCAAAGGATAGGGGATAAGATGTTAGATCGCCGCGGTCCCGCTGCTCGGGACCCCGGGGATCGCAGCTGCGGCACCCCGCCATCATTACTGCACAGAGCGAGTTCGCTCTGTGCGTAATGACAGGCGATACAGGGGCCGGAGCAGCGTGACATCATGGCTCTGCCCCTCATGACATCACGGCCCGTCCCCTTAATGCAAGTCTATGGCAGGGGGCGTGACGACCGCCACGCCCCCTTCCCATAGACTTGTATTGACAGGGGTGGGCTGTGACATCACGAGGGGCGGAGCTGTGACGTAACGATGCTCCGGCCCCTGTATTGCCCGTCTTTACGAGCAGAGCGATCTCGCTCTGCGCAGTAATGATAGCAGGGTGCTGCAGCAGCGGGACCCCCGCGATCTGACATGTTATCCCCTATTCTTTGGATAGGGGATAAGATGTCTAGAGGCGAAATACCCCTTTAAATAGAAAGAAGCATATATTTTTTTTAACATGCTATTGGAAAGTTATTCTGCATACATTAATCTATAATATATCAAAAGTTTTTTTGATGAAAGGTACCCTTTAAGGTCCTGTTAAAGCCAATCTGTGCACAAGAATAGTGAGCTGCCCATTTGAACGGGTCAGTTAAAGGGGTTCTACAGTATTAGAAAAAAAGAAGCTAATTTCTTCCAAAAATAGTATCACACCTGTCCAAATAGTATCACACCTGTTGTGTGTGGTATTCCAACTCGGCTCCATTGACTTCAATGGAACAGAGCTGCAATACCACACACAGCCAGGTGTGATGCAGTTTTTGGAAGAAATTAGCTCTTTTTTTTTTCTTTTTTTATACTAGAGAACTGTGTGGTATTGCAGCTCTGTTCCATTGAAGTGAATGGAGCCAAGTTGGAATACCACACACAAACTGAGGACAAGTGTGGTGTTGCTCTTGGAAGAAATCAGCACAGTTTATCTATTCCTGGATATAACCCCTTTAAGAGTAGGGTCACACGTAACGGATCTGCAGTGTATTTTACACTGCGGATCCACCGGTGACCCGACCCATATTGTGCCTCCTGCTGTTGCCTAACCACTCGCCCCGGCCCCTGGCCTACAATCCACCACTCCAAGCAGCCACACTTTCTGTGTACACTGCGCATGTAAACGAGCAGTGTACTTAGACATCGTGGCTACACCGTGACGTCTGAGTGCACTCGGCGACTCGAAGGCCACCAATGTGGCTGCTCGGACTGGCGGATTGCAGTCCAGGGGGCGGGGTGGGTGGTTCGGCAACAGCAGGAGGCACAATATGGGTCAGGTCACCAGCGGATCCGCAGCGTAAAACACGCTGCGTGTTTTACGCTGCGGATTCGTTACGTGTGACCCTAAAGCTCCGGCGGTGTATTTGGCTGCAGTCTTTTTTACTTTTTGTCCTCATTCGACTTCTTTCATTGACCAACGGGTTCCATCCACAGGCTCTCCTTTTGCTGGATGTTTTTTCTTTGATCATTCTTGGTAACACTCCACACCACTACATGAGAAAATCCTCAAGGATTGCCTTTGGCTGTCCAGGCATGCTGGGAGTTGTAGTTTTGCAACAGCTGGAGGCACCTTGGTTGGGAAACACTGCCATACAGAGAAGCTACAATTGTGAAAGAGCGGCAGGCTCTAATAAAGTGGCCACACAGTGTATATACGGCGGCTGACGCTATAACCGGTGTCATAGAAAACAAAGCTGGACGTGTAGAATACATTTCACTCACCTCGGATAAGTTTGGCGTTCATGTCTTCGTTCACCTTTGCCACGTTTATGATGAGTCGGGCCTGCTTTGCGTATCTCAGCGTGCTCAGAGTCTCCTCCATATTACTGATGGCGGGGCTGATGGTGGCGATCATTGCAGTTTTTGAGTTGCCTCCAAGACTTTCTTTCAACAACCTTCGTGGAATTAGGCAGAGACGTGTGAGAATAATCCGTCATTATTATAGATATAAATTACCGTAGATGGAGAGATAGATAGATATGAGATAGATAGATAGATATGAGATAGATAGATAGATACGAGATAGATACTGTAGATACAAAAAAAAGGATAAGTTGGCCAGCACATACTGATACACAACTATTGCATGGACCTGACATAGAGGTGCAGGCTGCTAGGCTAAATATACACAAGCAGGAGAATACAGCAGCACACTGCTAGCACAAAGATATATATGAAATATGAAATGCTATATTGCTATACTGCACCCCAACCATTTTATAAAGGAGCTGGATGTTTCAGACCTTACAAGCCTGGTAACTGACTGCTCAGAGGCACATTCACAGTGTAGAGTTCGTCCCAATGAGGTCACCTTACCGTGGTGGGATGGTACACACTATTTGGTCGAATGGTAAGCGAAGCACCTCAATTTTTATTTTTCATTATAGCAATATAGCATTATAGCAATATAGCATTTCATATTTCATATATATCTTTGTGCTAGCAGTGTGCTGCTGTATTCTCCTGCTTGGGTATAGATAGATAGATATGAGATAGATAGATAGATAAAAATACTCTGTATGTACTGTAAACAGAGCTACCGGCATATAAGACGCACCCTATTTTAAAGGTGCAAAATCTAGAAAAAAAAGATTCCGCACCCAACAGTGATCTTCAACCTGCGGACCTCCAGATGTTGCAAAACTACAACTTCCAGCATGCCCGGACAGCCAACGGCTGTCCTGGCATGCTGGGAGTTGTAGTTTTGCAACATCTGGAGGTCCGCAGGTTGAAGGCCACTGGATAGGAGATAGTACTCACGTGTCCCCGCCGCTGCGGACCCGTCACCGCTGCCCTGGATGTCGCTCCATCTCTTTCACCGCATCCCTGTGGTGTCCCCGACGCTCTGGACGTCTTCTTCCCCGGGATCCACGCTCTCCGTTGCCGTCATCACATCGCTACGCACGCCGCTCCTATTGGATGACGGGATGGCGTGCGCGACGACGTGATGACGTCGAAGGAGAGTGCCGGCCATGCAGGGGATCCCGGAACGGAGAAGACACCGAGGAGGCAGGTAAGGTCCCTCCCGCTGTCCTGTAAGCTATTCGAGATGCCGCGGTGAACAGCCCGACTGAACAGCCGGGTTAGTGTTATTTTCGCTTCAGACGCGGCGGTCAGCTTTGATCGCCGCGTCTGAAGGATTAATACAGGGCATCACCGCGATAGGTGATGTCCTGTATTAGCCGCGGGTCCCGGCCGTTGATGGCCGCAGGTATTCGCCTTATAAGACGAACCAACTTTTCCCCCCCAGTTTTGGGGAAGAAAAAGTGCGTCTTATACAGCGAAAAATACGGTATATATTTTCGGCTTAGTTTGGCTGGTGTTTTGATCAAAAATTTGCTGTGTTATTGCTGTGTTATTGGCACTTTTGAGCCAATAACTTTTGAGCTTTTCTGTCTAAAGGGGCGTGATGTCAGTGTAGTGAGTTTTTAGACACATTTATTATATGCAATTTTTTAAACAGTCACAACATTTTTGTTCAGCTCCACTCAATAGATGGTGTGTCAACCAGACAAGAAAAAATTACATTGAAAAAAAATTGCGCAAATATATCCAACATCGCACAATAATTTGATACGTTTTGTTTGTCCCATTCAAACTTATTGAATGGAAAAAGTGCAAGATAAAGGAGTACTGCAGTGTTTGACATTTATCCCCTACGGCATGGCCGCAGCTAATGCGCGTGTCGTTAAGCTCACTGAGGTCAACAACACTCCCATTCAGCTCTATGAGAGGGATGGGGATGAATGCTGCATCTCTGCCTCTCCTATAAAAATACATGGGGGGGGGCCTGTCAGCTGCGGCGTCATGCTGCGGCCGACACACCTCCTGCACAGAAGAGCAACGGCAGAGTCAGGGCCCTGTACAGGAGATCAGGGGGGTTCCAGCGTTCGGACCTCGGCGATCAGACACTTATCCCCTATCCTACGGAGGGATAGGGGATAAGTGTCTAAGGGTATGTTCACACTGCGGAATCTCCGCTCGCTGAGTTTCAGCGAGCGGAGATTCCGTCTGGCGGCTGCGCCGTCACCATTGACGGCTATGCAGTGCTCGCGGACTTCTGCCAAAGAATGAACATGTTCTTTCTTTGGGCGGAACAACTCCAGCGGTGGAAGACCCATTCACACTAATGGTAACGTTCATTGCGCGGAATTGCACTCACGAATTTCTGCGGGAACTTCGCAGTGTAAACATACCCTAACACTGCAGAGCTCCTAAAAAATAAAGGTTTTTCCTATAGGCAAGTGGTCTCCAAACTGCAGCCCTCCAGCTGTTGCAAAAGTTCAACTCCCAGTATGTCCGACAGCTATTAGTCCAAAGTCTAATGTGTATACCATCCTATAAATCAATTATTATGTTCACAATTTTACTTACCAGGTGAGGACGGATTCTCTGTACGGGATGAAGACTTTCTTCTTCATCTGAGAGCTCTCCGATAGAGCAGAGATCACTTTTCCTAGGGTCAATAAGGATTTGTTGATGCTGACACCTTCCTGCGGATATAAGAGGGGCACTTATGATATATACAGCTAAATATATCTCTATACTACTTGTGCGTCTGTATGGGGAGGGGTCATACCTTGAGTCGCTCTCCGCTGGTCTTTGCTGTAGTACATCTCTCACTGCCTGCCAGATCCACAAGGTTGATCCTGCTGGTAACCCGGTGATCGTGCTCATCCCCATCCACAAGCTCTGTCTGCAAGCAAATAAATCGTAAAATAAAAACGGCACCATTCATTGTATTACTTATTAAAACAGACTGGGGACATTTATTTTTTTACCATTTATATCACCTATCTACATGCATATCAATTATCAATCTGGCCTAATTGCATATACTAAAAAAAAATTGTATATACACAGTATATTTAAGAAGATATATATATATATATACACATACATACACACCATTTTTTAGTTCATATGCATTTAGTTAAAGGGGTTATCCAGGAAAAAACTTTTTTTTTATATATCAACTGGCTCCAGAAAGTTAAACAGATTTGTAAATTACTTCTATTAAAAAAATCTTAATCCTTCCAGTACATATGAGCTGCTGAAGTTGAGTTGTTCTTTTCTGTTTAAGTGCTCTCTGCTGACACCTGTCTCGGGAACTGTCCAAAGTAGAAGCAAATCCCTATAGCAAACCTCTTCTACTCTGTGCAGTTCCCGAGACAAGCAGAGATGTCAGCAGAGAGCACTGTTGCCAGATAGAAAAGAACAACTCAACTTCAGCAGCTGATAATTATTGGAAGGATTAAGATTTTTTTTTTTTATAGAAGTAATTTACAAATCTGTTTAACTTTCTGTAGCCAGTTGATACATGAAAAGAAAAGAAAAAAAAGAAGAAAAGAAAAAAAAAAAAAGCTTTTTCCCCTTTAAATGATATAAATGGCAAACATATTTTATATATATATATATATATATATATATATATATATATTAATAAATAATATAAACAAAATTTTTTTTTATATATATACATACAGCCATAGCCCTGTGTACAGCATATACATAGTACCAGTATTTCCCAACCAGGTTGCCTCCAGCTGTTGCGAAAGTAAAACTCCCAGCATGCCCGGACATGATGTCCGGGCATGATGGGAGTTGTACTTTCGCAACAGCTGGAGGCACTTTGGTTGGGAAACACTGCATAATACTAATAGAGAGCATTAATCATGATATCTAAGGGGTTAAGTGCCCAGGATCATTGTTATTTCCAAAACCTGCCATTGCAGGAGAATGTGTGCTGTACTGTATATGTATAATACTCCCAATATATCCTTACGGTGCAAAACAGGGAGGTATTAAAAAGAACTCTAAGGGAACGTTCAAACGTACAGGATCCTGCGCAGATTTGATGCACAGGATTTGTAACTGCATATTAGAAGCTGTGATCAGTCATTTAGTTTACATGGAAAATCTGCAGCAGAAAATCCTGCGCATCAAATCTGCGTACGTGTGAACGTACCCTAAATAAGGAAATTAAAAAAGATTAAAAGGGTATGTCGGTGTGTCATATTTTTTGTAAATAATGCAGGGACTGGTGAGAAATAAAAAAAAAACTTAAAGTAAAAAAAACTTAAAGTGTACCCGTCAGATCCAACAAATTTTTTTTTTTAAATATATAATATATCACTTAGTACCTAATCCTGACCATGCACATCTGATTTTTATGTGTCTAGCACCTTTATTTATTTTTTTATTACACTAATTTATTTCACTAATCTGAATTCCTCTCAAAGGGAGGGGGCGTGGTCTCACTGTGCAGGTCTCCGCCCCCTCCCTCAGTATGCTGTCTGCTCACATCTCCCCTAGTATTAGCAAAACTACAACTCCCAGCTTGTCCTCACTGACAGTAGCCGGACACAAGCTGACAGTGGGAGGATTTTTCCTACAGATGTGAACCCTGCGCTCACAGCTGTCAATCAAGGAAGTGTGTCCATGACATAGGTGATGACGCATGGACACAGCAGGACTAGTATGTGTCCAAGCAGGCAGGGGGGGCAGTTGTTTGATTGGCTTTTTCTGTATGAAATACTGAAAATGTTCTAATAAAAGCAATTGCAAAACCTATTGGTTATACATGCTTTACAACATATCAAAAGTTTTTGTATCTGACAATGCCCGTTTAAGCTTACCCACCCCGGTCCCCTGCAGTTCCCTCTGCTGCTAATTACGGCTTTCGATGCATATTTCTTGCATCTGATTACGAAATAAGATGTAAAAGCAGGACCTGCTCCATAGATTTAAAGGAGTACTTCAGGATATGAAAACGTATCCCCTATCCTAAAGACTGAATGCTGGGGCCCCTCGTGATCTTCCGTACGGCCTCGTGAAAACCCCTGTGATTATTGGATTTTAGTCAAGTGCTGAAAAACAGATCCCCTATCCTAAGGAAAGGGGATAAGTTGCAGACCTCGGGGGGGTCCGTCCGATGGGGCCCCCGGCTCACTGGCCAGATAGCGGGTGTCGACCACCGCACAAAGCGGCGGGAGACACGCCCCCTCAATACAACTCTATGGCAGAGACGGAGCGCTGCCTTTGGCAATCTCCAGCTCTGCCATAGCGATGTATTGAGGAGGCGTGTCTCCCGCCGCTTCGTGCGGTGGTCGACACCCGCTATCTGGCCAGTGAGCCGGGGCCCCGTACAGGAGATCGCAGGGGGCCCCAGCGGTCGGACCCCCCGCGATCTGCAACTTATCCCCTTTCCTTAGGATAGGGGATATGTTTTTCAGCACTGAACTACTCCTTTAATTAATTCCACGATGTGGGGATAGTGCTGCGGGCTGCGCTGCGGGGGACATGTCATTAATTCCCCGATGTGGAGATAGCGCTGCGGGGGGAGAGTTTCTGTTCCCAGATCAGGTAACACCCCGCAAAGCACAGCTTCTGTCAACTAATTTCTCCCCCCGCAGCACTATCCCCACATCGGGGAATGAATTAACTGTTAGCCGCAGCACTTGTGCTCTCACAGCGGGAGACATCCTCCTGCTGTGGGAGCCTAAAACACACTGACGAAAACTGTGTTACAACACAGTATAGGTGGTCATGTGACACCCCCCCCCCCCCCCCCAAGAACCAAAAGGTAGAGGGCGGGTGTGCGCGTGTCAGCCAATCAAGCATCCTTAGGTGAATCAGCACTTTTCAGTGCTGTAATATCACATTCGGTCACAAATCACAGGGTTTTTCACAATGGCAGTCAGCGGCAAAGGGGCGTGTCCGATCACTGCATGACGCCGCGGCCGACACGCCCCCTCAATACATTTCTATGGGAGAGCTGGAGCGCTGTACTGAGGGGGCGTGTCGGACGCTGCGTCATTTGGTGGTCAAAACGCACTATTTTAGCAAAGAGCTGGGGCCCCCAGCGGTCGGACCCCCCCCCCCCACGATCTGAAACTCATTCCCTATCTATAGGATATGGTATAATTTATGGTATAAGTGTCAGTGTCCCAGCGGTCGGACCCCCCACAATCTCCCGAAAGGGGGCCACGGCAGTCCACAGGAAGAGCGTGTTCGACCAATTGGCGCCACAAAGCGGCAGCTGACACAGCCCCCCAATACAACTATGGGAGAGCCAGAGCACAACACTGAGGGGGGTGTCAGCCGCTGCTTCGTGTGTTGGTCGACACGAGCTATTTGGCCGGAGAGCCCGGGCCCCGTACAGGAGATCGCAGGGGTCCTTAGAATAGGGCATAAGTTTTTATATCCTGGAGTACTCCTTCAAAATGGAGTAGCGAGATGAAGATTGCTGAGAGCATAGAGAAAAGTCTACTCTGCACATTCTCCTCAACAGTGTGGGCCCCAACCGATCAAAACTTGATGTCTGTCATGTCAAAATTCTTTTCAAGTGACGGACAGTTTCAGACATAGGTCTTACCTTGGTCTGGGTCACAATGACAGTAAACACCGAGTGGGATCTGGAGCTCTTATCATTCATCCCTGTGGCGGCGGTCGCCCTCTGCTTATTTCCCAGCTCCAGCCAACTCTGAACCACAGAGAAAAAAAAAGGGAAATAAAAATGGATGCAAATTCAATAGAAGATCAAGGACAAAACGGAAATAAAAAGTTTGAGGTAACCATAAAGAGATCGGACATCTATACTAGTGTTCCCCAACCAGGGAACCTCCAGCTGTTGCAAAACTACAACTTCCAGCATGCCCGGACAGCCAAAGGCTGTCCGGGCATGCTGGAAGTTGTAGTTTTGCAACAGCTGGAGGCACCCTGGTTGAGGGAACACTGCTCTATACATTGGCAATGATGTTGGATCTAATAAAACTAGACATAAAAAGTTAAATTTCACTCTTTGCTTCACGGTTTGGGAATTGTAGGTCTGTCTATTCTGAAAAATGACAGATGCGTTAGTCCCATATGGGTACCAAGTATTGATGTAGCAAAAGAACATTAGGCACCGCGAATGTGATATTTTTAAAGGAGAACTCCGGCTGAAACTAACTTATAAGTAACTGATAGAAGAAAAGTGCTCACTAGGAGCGATGGTCCCCCCAGCACTTCCAGACACGATTATGAATAAAACATAAACTTTATTTCTTCCTTATTAAAGGAGATATCCAGTGGTGAAAAACGTATCCCCTATCCTAAGGATAGGGGACAAGTTTCAGATCGCGGGGGGTCCGACCGCTGGGGCCCCCCGCGATCTCCTGTAAGGAGCCCCGACAGCCCGCAGGAAGGGGGCTTGTTGACCTCCGCACGAAGCGGCGGCTGATGCGCCCCCTCAATACAACTTTATGGCAGAGCCTGAGTGCTGGAGCCAATTGATATAGAATTTTTTTTTTTTTTTACTGGAATATCCCTTTAACTTATTGGGTGAATTCCCCACACGGCGCAACTTCCGTGCAGAATTCCGTGGAAGAATTCCATTGGAATCAATAGGCAGTTAATGCTGCACAGAAGTTCTGCCGTGTGAACATAGCCTAATGGGGAATGGTGCAAACTGTTAATGTAGTGCAAAACCTATACGTGTAAGCACGACTTGTGGAAGCTCAGTCCACTATGGCCCCTTTATCAGTGGGCAAAGAGGTGTCTCTCACCTGAACATCATGAAAAGAAGAGACGACATTCCTGAAAAATAAAACAAAACACAATTTTTTCATGCAGATCTGTCAGAAATATGCAGTAAAAATATCATGAGTTACGTGTGGATTTTGTTGCAGATTCACGTGGATCTCATTTCTATACACAGAACATGGTTAAAGCATTAACAAATCCATAACCTAATGAACGGCTGCAAATCTGCAGGTAAAAGTCACAGCAGTTCTGACCTATATAGAGTCACCCAAAGGGGAGAAATACATTTTTTTTTCTCCAGGCCACAGTATGGCAGCTACAGCTACATAACAAGTATTTACCTTTTTTTATTTTATTATTATTTTTTATTTTATTTACTGAGGTTCTGCCCCACCTAAACACTGCCGCTCTAGGCAAAGGCCCACTGGAGCCTAATACAGCCATGTGTAATGCACCACGACAAGGAAATAATTCTACCGCTGCACAAATCACTAGTCAGATCACACATAGAATACTGTGTACAGTACTGGTCAGACCACACATAGAATACCGTGTACAGTACTGGTCAGACCACACATAGAATACTGTGTACAGTACTGGTCAGACCACACATAGAATACTGTGTACAGTACTGGTCAGACCACACATAGAATACTGTGTACAGTACTGGTCAGATCACACATAGAATACTGTGTACAGTACTGGTCAGACCACACATAGAATACTGTGTACAGTACTGGTCAGACCACACATAGAATACCGTGTACAGTACTGGTCAGACCACACATAGAATACTGTGTACAGTACTGGTCAGACCACACATAGAATACTGTGTACAGTACTGGGCACCAGTATACAAGAAAGATATAGTGGAGCTGGAGAGGGTTCAAAGACGGGCAACCAGAGTAATACGGGGAATGGGGGTCTTGGACTGCTATTTTTGCATTACACAGATGCTTTCTGAGATCCATGCCATGTTTTCCAGTATGTCCTACATCTAATTGATGAATGGTCATGTGACCATAACATTTTATATATATGTATCTCCTTTTTACTGAATTTGTATGCCATGACTAAGGACCGAGTGTAGGTCCGAAACGCGTCGGCTTATTTGTCTTGTCGGAACTGACCCAATAAAAGAAGAAGCTGTTTTTTACCTGCAAACCTGTGCTGGACCGTTTTCTTTACTCTGTGCATACATCTGGTCAGGGACGCTGCTGATCAGGCCCGCGCACAGGTGCAGGGAGGAGGAGGTGAGCTGTCGTTCTGATTTACTTGGACTGCTATACCTACCTGCAGTCTGGAGGCCCGATCCTCCGAAGGTCCCCCCTCTTCCAGCACTGACTTGTGCTCTGGAGGCGGGCCTGCCAGCTGGATTTAACTATTCATGAGCTCTCGTGCATACTGAGCTCTCACATGACTGACACTTATGAATATTTAAATCTAGCCGTCGGGCACGCCTCCAGAGCGCAAGTCAGCGCTGGAAGAGGGGGACCTTCGGAGGATCGGGGATCGCAGTCCGAGACCTCACATCGGTCTCCTGTTCACCCACACTATAACCCGGTGTATATGGTTATAGTGCAGGTGAACGGGTGACCGTTTTTTGTCTTTTTAAAGTGGGTGTAATGACCACAGCTGCCCGAAGCCTAGCACAGACAGCGTTGTGAACATACGTTTTCAAAATGCCGGGGTGCAGGGCCGGAGATCGCGTGGGGTCCTTGCAGGGCCGGAGATCGCGTGGGGTCCATGCAGGGCCGGAGATCGCGTGGGGTCCTTGCAGGGCCGGAGATCACGTGGGGTCCTTGCGGCTGCCCCTAGGATCAGACATCTTATCCTCTAGCCAAAGGATATGGGATAAGATGTCTAGGGGCGGAGTTCTACTTTAAAGCTTATTTCTTGTAATGCAGGCATCCAGAACGAGCACTGTGCCCCATTGCCCCCAAAAGTGTGGATGGACAGACAGGACCGTATTGAGGACTACCAAGCGCACATACATAATGGAGAGGACTGATTCCCTGCGTTCAGTGTTCTCCGAATAAACTAGGATATCAGAAGAATAGCTGCATTACAAAATGTAAGGGACACATTATTTTATCCTACCCTCAGATATGGCAGCATAAACAAAGTGTCACTTTATTAAAACAGATTTCTGCTGCCCTAGAAGCTATTACTTACGTGGACAGGTCTTCTACATATGGACCCAACAGTGGATGTTCCCGGACCCTGAGCTGTCATTTTAAGAAAAGTAAAAAAAAAGTGAGTTACAACTATATGGATTTGGTTGTGTTTATACAACGTGTTCACTTTCTGAAGTTAAATTACTGAAGGAATTTTTAGAATATTACCAATTTTTTTATATGGCAATAACTCAGTATGATGAATGGAAATGTGTGCACTCCCAGGCCTGTAAAGAATATTCATATACACATCACCTTTCATAGCATAACCCTGGACACCTCTTATACAGAGAGGAGTGCTATCGGGATCATGAAAAGTTAAATGGGCACCGTCATTAAAACTAATTTTTGTTATTGCACCCCTTATAGTAAATAAAAATCTTTCTAATGTACTTTGTTTAAAAAAAATAAAAGTTTTCTATGTTTTCTTTGAGTTTAAATAAAACTGCCACTAGGTGTCTCCCTACTTGTCCAGAGCACATTTCCACCCCCCTCTCTTGCACAGACTTTGGACTCCTGCTGGCCTGGCAGAAGTCCAAAATCAGGAAATGCAGTCTGAAGTGCTGAGGGGTGTGTATGCAGCCTTTGCCAATCATAGCTCATCTCACACTGAGCTGCTCTGGTCTGTGTGTAGCAGAGTGAGGGAGGAAGTTCTCTTTATGGCTTCAGATGATGTCACACCTGCTGGGGAACGCCCCTTCCCAGTCTGTGAATCTGACTGAGCAGAAAATATAGAGCAATATCAAGGTAGAAAACTTAAAAAAAAATAATAATAATAATAATAATGGCAGGGGGTGGTTTATCACGATGGGGCAGTGAACTGGGAGGATTATTTAACAAGATCATGACAGGTACTCTTTAATTATGTAAATCTATATAATAAAAAAAAAAAAAACAGTCCTCAAAAGGTACTTCAAAAATAAAAATTATAAGAATGATAGAATTCATTATCCAGATTAAAGGGGTAGTCCAGTGGTGAAAAACGTATCCCCTATCCTAAGGATAGGGGATAAGTTTGAGATCGCGGGGGGTCCGACCGCTGGGGCCCCCTGCGATCTCTCTGTATGGGGCCCCGGCTCTCCACTCAGATAGCGGGTGTCGACCCCCGCACGAAGCGGCGGCCGACACGCCCCCTCAATACATCTCAATGGCAGAGCCGGAGATTGCCGAAGGCAGCGCTCTGGCTCTGCCATAGAGTTGTATTGAGGGGGCGTGTCGGCCGCCGCCTCGTGCGGAGGTCAACACGCCCCCTTCCAGCGGGCTGTCGGGGCTCCGTACAGGAGATCGCAGGGGGCCCCAGCGGTCGGACCCCCCGCGATCTCAAATATATCCCCTATCCTTAGGATAGGGGATAAGTTGCTCACCACCGAGTCACCACTGGACTACTCCTTTAATTATCTTATTTTTCTTATCATTTTCCTGTAATTCTATCTTTCTTTTTTTTATTTTGACGTACCTTTGAGGATTGTTTTTTATTATATATTTTATTCTATAATTAACTTTTCATTATTTGAGGCCTATTGGGGTTTTAGGTAACACTAGTTACCTTGGGTACGCCTTTTACTACAGTAAGCTACACTACTATCTATTCTCTATCATGATCAGTCACAGATTTTTTTGCATGATGCTCCCTCTTTAAAGGAGTACTCCCCTGGAAAAAAAAATTTAGTTAAATCAACTGGTGCCAGAAAATTAAACAGATTTGTAAATTACTTCCATAAATATAAATTATCTTAATCCTTCCAGTACTTATCAGCTGCTGTACACTACAGAGGAAGTTGCGTAGTTCTTTCCAGTCTGACCACAGTTCTCTCTGCTGACACCTCTGTCCATTTTAGGAACTGTCCAGAGTAGGAGAAAATCCCCATAGCAAACCTCTCCTGCTCTGGACAGTTCCCGACATGGACAGAGGTGTCAGCAGAGAGCATTGTGGTCAGACAGAAAGGAAATTCAAAAAGAAAAGAACTTCCTGTGGAGCATACAGCAGCTAATAAGTACTGGAAGGATTAAGATTTCTAAATGGAAATAATTTACAAATCTGTTAAATTTTCTGGCACCAGTTGATTTAAAAAAAAAAAAAAAAAATGTTCTCCGGGGGAGTAACCCTTTAAAGCCTTACAGTCTTTAAAAAAAAAAAAAAGATCCACCCAGACAAAAAAAACGTGGTAGGCTACGGTTTTGGGTACGGAAAAATAACAGACAAAATGATACAAGAAACAAAAAGTAAACAACCGGATGCATCGTCTGACATTTGGTTTTCAATGGAGAGTCATAGAAACATAGAAATATAGAATGTGTCGGCAGATAAGAACCATTTGGCCCATCTAGTCTGCCCAATAATCTGAATCCTATGAATAGTCTCTGGCCCTATCTTTGCCCCTCTAATTTAAAACTATGTCCTCTTGTGGTAGTTTTTCTTTTAAATCTCCTCTCCTCCTTTACTGTGTGGATTCCCTTTATGTATATAAAAGTCTCTATCATATCCCCTCTGTCTCTTCTTTCTTCTATACATGTTAAGGTCCTTTAACCTTTCCTGGTAAGTTTTATCCTGCAATCCATGTACTAGTTTAGTATCTTCTCTGAACTCTCTCTATAGAGTATCTACCGTATTTTTCGCTGTATAAGACGCACTTTTTCTTCCCCAAAACTGGGGGGAAAAAGTCGGTGCGTCTTATACGGCGAATACACCCCTATCGCGGCGGTCCCTGCGGCCATCAACGGCCGAGACCCGCGGCTAATACAGGACATCACCAATCACGGTGATTACCTGTATTAACCCTTCAGACGCGGCGATCAAAGCTGACCGCCGCGTCTGAAGGGAAAGTGACACTAACCCGGCTGTTCAGTCGGGCTGTTCGGGACCGCCGCGATTTCACCGCGGCGGTCCCGAAGAGCCCGACTGAATAGCCGGGTTAGTGCTTACAGGACACCGGGAGGGACCTTACCTGCCTCCTCGGTGTCTTCTCCGTTCAGGGATCCCCTGTATGGCCGGCGCTCTACTTCCTCGTCATCACGTACGTGCATCGGCGTGCGTAACGACGTGATGGCGGCGACGGAGAGCGAGGATACCCGGCCGGCAGTAGAGACGTTCCGGAGCGACGGGGGACACGGCGACAGCGATGGAGCAACATCCAGGGCAGCGGTGACGGGTCCGGAGCGGCGGGGACACGTGAGTATTACCTCCTATGCAGTGGTCTTCAATCTGCGGACCTCCAGATGTTGCAAAACTACAACTCCCAGCATGCCCGGACAGCCAACGGCTGTCCGGGCATGCTGGGAATTGTAGTTTTGCAACATCTGGAGGTCCGCAGGTCGAAGACCACTATTGGGTTCAAAATCTTTATTTTTTTAGATTTCGCACCTATAAATTGGGAACGTCTTATACGCCGGTGCGTCCTATAGGGCGAAAAATACGGTATATCCTTCTGGAAATACGGCGCGTGGTGTAAAAAAAAAAAAAAAAAACGTGGTGTGAATGCAGCCTAAGCAAGGAAAGACACTCACCGGTTGCTTCTTCTGTCCATTATCGGCCTTAAAAACCAGAAGGTCGTGTATCTTCTCATTGTACACTTCAAAGTAGCTCATCTCCAAATGGAAGGAAACCTGTTCAGGACAGAGACAATGGTGTCCTAGATTATTATTATTCTAAACCCAGTTTCAAGGGGATCCATAATAATAAAAAACCTTTGCTGGAGCATCCAATATAGTATTAGGTGAGCTGACCAGAAGTACAACCACAAGTCCCATAGAAATACTACAAGTGAATGTCAAGTAATGGTGTCACTGGCCATAATGGGGGAGATTTATCAAAACAAAGGAAAAGTTGCCCAGTTGCCCATAGCAACCAATCAGATGGCTTCTTTCATTTTTAACAAGGCCTGTGCAAAATGAAAGAAGGGAGCTGATTGGTTGCTATGGGCAACTGGGCACCTTTTCCTTTGCACAGGTTTTGATAAATCTCCCCCATTATTAGTAAAGTAACTAATGTAAGACGAAGTTTTGTACCTTCTGTTTCACAGTCTGAATCTGGGAGAAGAGGTGCTCACAAAACCTTGGTATGATTCCTGGTTCTTCACCGAAACCCATCATACTGCAAGAAAGACCAAGAGCCGTCAACAACCACCTTGTCAGATGTTCCTCTAAATGTGATACGAATGCGCGAAAAATAGGAGCAAAACATGGAAAATCGCCGGCAACCAATGAGATACAGTCAAGGGTCAAGTCCTGGGACAAAAAAAGTGTGGGCACTCGCCAAAGATTTCCACTGGTCCTGCAGAATTCCTGCTAATGGGAACGGTGTTCCTGCTGTGGAAAAAGTGCAGGAACTCAGTTCCCACGTGTTCCTGCAGGACTGGATACAGTGACACCTCTGTCAAGGGGTACTCCACTGATCAGCGTTTGGAACAAACTGTTCCGAATGCTGGAGCCGGGAGCTTGTGACGTTAGCCCCGCCCACTCAAGACGTCACGGCCCGCCTCCTCAATGCAAGTCTATAGGAGGGGGCTTGACGGCAGTCACGCCCCCTCCCATAGACTTGCATTGAGGGGGCGGGACATGACGTTATGAGGGGGTGAAGCGTGACATCATGAGGGGCGGGGCTATGACGTCACGAGCTCCCGGCGCCAGCTCCAGCGTTCGGAACAGTTTGTTCCAAACGCTGAGCAGCGGAGTACCCCTTTAAGGGAACATTCACTACCATTCACTTTAGTGGACCTGCCGTCAATCTGCTGCTATGGCAGATTTTCCACGGCCCCATTGAGGTGAACAGTAATGGTCTATTCACACAAAAGAATTTCCGTATGCGGATTCGGCCTCAAATTAAAGGGTTTATCCAAGAAAAAACTTATATATATATATATATAAAATAATAAATCTCAATTGGCTCCAGAAAGTTAAACAGATTTGTAAATTACTTCTTTTAAAAAATCTTAATCCTTCCAGTACTTATGAGATGCTGAAGTCGAGTTGCTCTTTTCTGTCTAAGTGCTCTCTGATGACACCTGTCTCGGGAACTGTAAAGAGTAGAAGTAAATCCCCATAGCAAACCTATTCTGCTCTGTGCAGTTCCTGAGACAAGCAGAGAGGTCAGCAGAGAGCACTGTTGCCAGACAGAAAAGAACAACTCAACTTCAGCAGGTGATAATTATTGGAAGGATTAAGATTTTTTAATAGAAGTAATTTACAAATCTGTATCGAAGGGAGCTCGGCACCACTCTCTGTGTATGATCAGGACGGGAAAGGCTAGGACCCTTGATTGCTTCTCCCCTTGCAACTGCTGGAGGTACATACAGGTGCTAACACGCTGATAGACAATGTGAAATTCCAGTAAAAAAGATGAAGCGGAGCACTCACCAGACCTTGAATGCAGATGGATTTTATTGACCGGTTCGATCAAAGGTACATCAGGGGGGGAAGAGGTAGTACAGACAGGGGAGTGTGACTTAGAGACGCGGGGGTATCCTCTCGGTGACAGACCGTTTCATGGAGGTATTCTTAAATGTAAATGTAAATCTATCTTTTGCTTTTTGTGATTTCCTACTATTTGAAAGTAAAGAGGTTCTAGGAATTTTATCAACTTTTTGTTTTGCTGCCAGTAGTATCTCAGGGGGGTAACCTCTTTTGAGAAGCCTCTCATCAAGCGCTTTGACCTGTTCTTCATATTTATTTGGATCATTATTGATTCTTTTAAGTTTAATATATTGACTAGTTGGGATCCCATTTTTGGTGTGGGTGGGGTGGGAGGAGTTATAATGTAGTATGGAATTCCTTGATGTTGGTTTTCTATAACCTGATGTAATGATATTGTTGTTTTCCACTTCAATTACCACATCCAGGAATTCCAGACTATGGTGCCCACATACTGCAGTGAAGGTCATGTTCATCGTATTCATTTCATTAAGGTATAGGACGAAGGCATCAAACTGCTCCTTAGTCCCATCCCACACCATAAAGACATCGTCTACAAAACGGAGGAAGAGTTTTATATACTGGATGAAAGGATTAGTTGTTGTAAAAATATAATTGCTCTCAAATATGGCGAGATAGATATTTGCAAATGAGCACGAAATGGGCGTGCCCATTGCTGTGCCAAGACGTTGTCTGTACCATTGATCGCCATATTGAAAGCAATTATTTGTGAGAATGAGGAGAGTGGAGTCTGAAATTAAATCAATAAGTGTACGGGATTTATCCGAACCTGCTAAAAATTGACGGAGAGCCTGCACACCCGAATCCTGTGGGATTCACGTGTACAGGCTCTCTACGTCAATCGAGGTAAGGAAGTAATTTTCCTGCCAGTCAAAAGTCTCTAATGCAGCTATTAGATCTCCCGTAGATCTCAGATACGATGGTATATGAGGGAGTAAGGGAGCAATAAGCCAATCTATATAGCTGGAAAGGGACGAGGTAGGGGAGCCTATGCCGGCTATAATAGGTTGGCCCGGGGGTGGAGTTATAGGCTTATGTATTTTGGGTCAAATATACCAACGAGGTTTGAATGGATTTTCAGGGAGCAGACGTTCGGCTGTTTTTTCTGTGAGGATGTTCAAGCTAACATATTTATTCAAATGACTTCGCAATGTTTCCATTATCTTACGTGTGGGATCATTTTTTAGTTTTTCATACACAATAAGGTTTCCTAATTGGTTTAGGGCTTCTGATTCGTAGTCATTTTTGTTCCATATGACTATGGATCCTCCCTTATCAGCTCGAGAGAGAACATCTTCTCTTTCCGCTAACCATTTTAGGGCTTCTTTTTCTTTTGAGGAGATGTTACAGTTAGAGGTGGGGTATATCAGGGCTTTAATGTCCTGACAAACCGCTCTGTGGAACAAATCTACGGAGCTGCCGGGAGGGATAGGGGGATTGAAATGTGATGGGTTGCCTCCTCTAAAGGGGGCCTCTACCATGACTTCATTATTCTCTATTTCCCTCTCCACTTCAGTAAGTGATGTTAACATATTAACATTTTCCTCATCCTGTATTGTGAGGCCTGATAGGACTCTGAATCCCAGAGGGCCTATTTTGCATCTCTGCTCTCCTTCTTTAGGTGTTTTAAACTCAGTATTTTTACCACTTTTGTGCATAATGGAAAACTGCTTTTTTAACGCTAGCCTACGTATTGCTTTAGCTAAGTCTTCTTCAAAAGTGCAATAATCAAATGATTCGTGTAGCCCAAAATTTAACCCTTTATTCAGTACCCTTAGGCAGTCCTCGCTTAAAGGAACACTGGTCAGATTGACTACTATGTCCTCATTTTCTAATGTTTCCATGTGACACTCTTCCTTTTTACGGTTCTTCTTCCTCCTCCTTCTGCCCCCTCTCCGAGTCCGGGGTCTAAAGGGGCAGTTCCTGATGAAGTGTCCTTTTTAGGAAATTCTGAGGTTGTTGGTTCATCGGATAAGCTGGATTCCGACTCAGTGGTCAGGTAATCGCTTTTCTTAGGAGGGTTTTTCTTATATTGATTTGGCCTTTTTTTGTTGCGATTAAATGATTTCTTTTCATAGGTAGATTTAGCATTAGTGCGTATTTTATTCCATGAAAATTCTTGATGTGACTCAAAGTCCATTTTATCTCTTAAGAATTTATCTCTTTTAATGTCCTTAATGGATTTCTGCAAAGCAGACAATTTTAAATCCAGACTTGCTGTAAACTTCTTATAAGCGGTTTCGGAAACTCTTGTACGTAGTTCACACCTCATTTTACAGAGCTGTGCGGTAGTTGTGAGGTATTCACTTTTGTTTTTTTCCAGCACCAGATTTTGTAGCTTCAATGAATGTTGGAGGTGTTGGTCATTCCAATTTTTTACAAACTCTTCATCCTGCAAAAATTGTGAAGGAGACTTATAGACTCTTAAACCTCTAGGGGTTCTATTGTTATAGGCATAATCTTGCAGGGACTCAATGGTCCAAAATAGTCGTGTCTCGCGTTCAGCCAGCGCTATGATTTTATATTCCAAGGTCTTAGTGCTGTAGACCTGGATGGGTTCCTTTGTCTCACATGTAGTGAAAAATCCCCTAGAGGTTTAAGAGTCTATAAGTCTCCTTCACAATTTTTGCAGGATGAAGAGTTTGTAAAAAATTGGAATGACCAACACCTCCAACATTCATTGAAGCTACAAAATCTGGTGCTGGAAAAAAACTAAAGTGAATACCTCACAACTACCGCACAGCTCTGTAAAATGAGGTGTGAACTACGTACAAGAGTTTCCGAAACCGCTTATAAGAAGTTTACAGCAAGTCTGGATTTAAAATTGTCTGCTTTGCAGAAATCCATTAAGGACATTAAAAGAGATAAATTCTTAAGAGATAAAATGGACTTTGAGTCACATCAAGAATTTTCATGGAATAAAATACGCACTAATGCTAAATCTACCTATGAAAAGAAATCATTTAATCGCAACAAAAAAAGGCCAAATCAATATAAGAAAAACCCTCCTAAGAAAAGCGATTACCTGACCACTGAGTCGGAATCCAGCTTATCCGATGAACCAACAACCTCAGAATTTCCTAAAAAGGACACTTCATCAGGAACTGCCCCTTTAGACCCCGGACTCGGAGAGGGGGCAGAAGGAGGAGGAAGAAGAACTGTAAAAAGGAAGAGTGTCACATGGAAACATTAGAAAATGAGGACATAGTAGTCAATCTGACCAGTGTTCCTTTAAGCGAGGACTGCCTAAGGGTATTGAATAAAGGGTTAAATTTTGGGCTACACGAATCATTTGATTATTGCACTTTTGAAGAAGACTTAGCTAAAGCAATACGTAGGCTAGCGTTAAAAAAGCAGTTTTCCATTATGCACAAAAGTGGTAAAAATACTGAGTTTAAAACACCTAAAGAAGGAGAGCAGAGATGCAAAATAGGCCCTCTGGGATTCAGAGTCCTATCAGGCCTCACAATACAGGATGAGGAAAATGTTAATATGTTAACATCACTTACTGAAGTGGAGAGGGAAATAGAGAATAATGAAGTCATGGTAGAAGCCCCCTTTAGAGGAGGCAACCCATCACATTTCAATCCCCCTATCCCTCCCGGCAGCTCCGTAGATTTGTTCCACAGAGCGGTTTGTTAGGACATTAAAGCCCTGATATACCACACCTCTAACTGTAACATCTCCTCAAAAGAAAAAGAAGCCCTAAAATGGTTAGCCGAAAGAGAAGATGTTGTTCTCTCTCGAGCTGATAAGGGAGGATCCATAGTCATATGGAACAAAAATGACTACGAATCAGAAGCCCTAAACCAATTAGGAAACCTTATTGTGTATGAAAAACTAAAAAATGATCCCACACGTAAGATAATGGAAACATTGCGAAGTCATTTGAATAAATATGTTAGCTTGAACATCCTCACAGAAAAAACAGCCGAACGTCTGCTCCCTGAAAATCCATTCAAACCTCGTTGGTATATTTGACCCAAAATACATAAGCCTATAACTCCACCCCCGGGCCAACCTATTATAGCCGGCATAGGCTCCCCTACCTCGTCCCTTTCCAGCTATATAGATTGGCTTATTGCTTCCTTACTCCCTCATATACCATCGTATCTGAGAGATACTGGAGATCTAATAGCTGCATTAGAGACTTTTGACTGGCAGGAAAATTACTTCCTTACCTCGATTGACGTAGAGAGCCTGTACATGCGAATCCCACAGGATTCGGGTGTGCAGGCTCTCCGTCAATTTTTAGCAGGTTCGGATAAATCCCGTACACTTATTGATTTCATTTCAGACTCCACTCTCCTCATTCTCACAAATAATTGCTTTCAATATGGCGATCAATGGTACAGACAACGTCTTGGCACAGCAATGGGCACGCCCATTTCGTGCTCATTTGCAAATATCTATCTTGCCATATTTGAGAGCAATTATATTTTTACAACAACTAATCCTTTCATCCGGTATATAAAACTCTTCCTCCGTTTCGTAGACGATGTCTTTATGGTGTGGGATGGGACTAAGGAGCAGTTTGATGCCTTCGTCCTATACCTTAATGAAATTAATACGATGAACATGACCTTCACTGCAGTATTTGGGCACCATAGTCTGGAATTCCTGGATGTGGTAATTGAAGTGGAAAACAACAATATCATTACATCAGGTTATAGAAAACCAACATCAAGGAATTCCATACTACATTATAACTCCTCCCACCCCACCCACACCAAAAATGGGATCCCAACTAGTCAATATATTAGACTTAAAAGAATCAACAATGATCCAAATAAATATGAAGAACAGGTCAAAGCGCTTGATGAGAGGCTTCTCAAAAGAGGTTACCCCCCTGAGATACTACTGGCAGCAAAACAAAAAGTTAATAAAATTCCTAGAACCTCTTTACTTTCAAATAGTAGGAAATCACAAAAAGCAAAAGATAGATTTACATTTACATTTAAGAATACCTCCATGAACGAAACAATAAAAAAATCCATTCGAAAAAACTGGTTTATGCACCAACAAGACAGCGATTTATCTCAGATAACTGCTCAACTACCAATAATAACGCATTGTAAAAACACCACCATTCAAGATTTTTATAACAGAGTAAAAAAACAACAAAAAAAAACATAAATCCAATTGGTTAACTGATACCCGCCCAGTAGGAAATTTTTCATGCGGTACGTGCAAGCAATGTAAGTTTAACAGCAAAAAGAATAATTTCTCGTTAGGAGGTTATCATATCCAAGTTCGACAAATGATCACCTGCAAAACAACAAATGTGGTTTATTGTCTTATTTGTTCCTGCGGGCACTATTATGTGGGGAAAACAATCCGTCCCCTGTACCATAGAATCGGGGAACATTTCAGGTCCCTGATCACAGGGACAGGAGCCCCTAGATTGATTTCCCACATGAAGGAGTTTCATAACAATGATCCAGAAGCTTTACGCTTTGCAGGTATAGAACACGTTATGTCAGCAGCCAGGGGGTTAAATAAACATCAGCAATTGCTGAAATGTGAAGCTAAGTGGATCATCCGGACGGATGCCACTGGCCCCCTAGGAATGAATGAAAATCAAGAATATAGCGCTTTGATATAATATTGTATACCTTTATATCTCATATGTTAAGTAGATGCTTTTAATATGCACTTTTTTATGTGTTGTTGTAATGTTTGTTACACAATCAAGTCAGCCTACCAATAGGATGTTACCTACCTGTAGTGTCATGGCTTGCTTGATCCCATAAAGCACACCTTTTCCTGTGACCTCATCATTCCCGATCTGGAGAAGCGCTTCGGCGCGCAACGGTCTGTCACCGAGAGGATACCCCCGCCTCTCTAAGTCACACTCCCCTGTCTGTACTACCTCTTCCCCCCCTGATGTACCTTTGATCGAACCGGTCAATAAAATCCATCTGCATTCAAGGTCTGGTGAGTGCTCCGCTTCATCTTTTTTACTGGAATTTACAAATCTGTTTAACTGGAGCCAGTTGATCTTTAAAAAAAAATTTAAAAAAAATACCCCTTTAACGCACAATAGACTTCTTTGGGATTCCGCACTCCCATTCATACTTCTGAATTTCCACATGCGGATTCCGCACAAGCCAGAAACCCCCCAAATGAATGCAGAAGCGGAATTTGTGCGGATGTGGTGAAATTCTGCCGTGTGAATTGACCCTAACAAAACTTGTAGTAGACTTCTCGCAGCAGGTAAAGTCTAGAATCGTGTATTTTTTTTATTTATATACTCCAGAAATAAAATTATAAAAAGCCATAAAAAAAATAAATGAGTGTTCTAGGGGGGTCAGAAGGACAATTTTAAAACATACTCATTTTCGTACAAAAAGTTAAAAAAATTTAGGTAGAAAAATAAAACATAATCTATCTAAAAAATTGGGCCTCCTTTTAAATCATTTGGACCTACAGAATTTAGATAATAGGTAATTTTAACGAAAAGTGCACTGCGTAGAAACATAGAAATTTGCAAAATGGTGGGGGGGTGTTTCAATTTTGCCCCTTAAATATTAATTTTTTTTTTGTTTCACTGAAGATTTTGTGGTAAAATGAGTGATGTCAATACAACATACAATGGGTGGCACAATTAAAATAAAAAAAGTCCTCATATGGGTCTGTAGGTGGAAAATTAAAAGCGTGAAAAATAAGAAGGTGGGGAGGAAAAAACGAAAGTGCAAAAATAAAAAGATGTCCTTGAAGAGGTACTCCGCTGCTCAGGGTTTAGAACAAACTATTCCGATTGCTGGAGCCGGGAGCTGGTGATGTCATAGCCCCGCCCCCTCATGGCGCGTGACGCCCCCTCCCATAGACTTGCATTGAGGGGGTGGACAGTGACATGAGGGGGCGGGGCTATAACGTCACGAGCTACCGGCGCCGGCTCCAGCGTTCGGAAGTTTGTTCCAAACGCTGAGCAGCGGAGTACCCCTTTATGGGGTTAACATAAACACTTGATTTAAAGGGGTACTCCCGTGGAAAATTTTTATTTATTTTTTTTAATCAACTGGTGCAAGAAAGTTAAACAGATTTGTAAATGACTTCTATTAAAAAATCTTAATCCTTTCAGTACTTCTGAAGTTAAGGTTGTTCTTTTCTGTCTAAGTGCTCTCTGATGACACCTGTCTCGGGAAATGCCCAGTTTAGAAGAGGTTTGCTAAACTGGGCGTTTCCAGAGACAGGTGTCATCAGAGAGCACTTAGACAGAAAATAACAACTTTAACTTCAGAAGCTCATAAGTACTGAAAGGATTAAGATTTTTAAATAGAAGTAATTTACAAATCTGTTTAACTTTCTGGAGCCAGTTGATATATATATAAAAAAAAAGGTTTTTCCTGGAATAACCCTTTAAGACATTTTCTGATTACACATTTCCTTTTAGCCTCCTAAAACAAATGTTTGGCCCCAATCCCTTGAGCAGCGGCAGAACGATAGACCTGTTCCATGAGAGGGTGTACACCTACGTATAGGACTTTCCGGATCCTGTCTGACCATAGGCGAACAAGCAGGTGTTGTATCCCAGCAGTGACCACTCCAGCAGAGGGGCCGCCAGCTTCTCATACACTTTTTCTTGATTGGCGTAATTGGGATCGGATTTTGCAAAAGATGAAAAAGAAAAGTCATAGAGAAAGCTGTGGTTTTGCTTGAAATCTGGATGTTGGACGACGGTCTCCTGTCCGGTCATAAAGACAACCCGGGTGGCGTCCTCATTCATTTCCCTAGAAGAGTAAAGCCACATTTTGGTTAAATTAAAGGGGTACTCCACTGGAAAACATTTTCTTTTAAATCAACTGGTCCCAGAAAGTTAAACAGATTTGTAAATTACTTCAATTAAAAAAAAAAAAAAAAAACTTAATCCTTCCAGTACTTATCAGTTGCTGTATGATCCACAGGAAGTTCTTTTCTTTTTGAATTTCCTTTCTGTCTGACCACAGTGCTCTCTGCTGACAACTCTGTCCATTTTAAGAACTGTCCATAGTAGGAGCAAATCTTCATAGAAAACCTCTCCTGCTCTGGACAGTTCCTAAAATGGACAGAGATGTCAGCAGAGAGCACTGTGGTCAGGCAGAAAGGAAATTCAAAAAGAAAAGAACTTCCTGTGGATCATAACAGCAGCTGATAAGTACCTGAAGGATTAAGGTTTTTTAATAGAAGTAATTTACAAATCTGTTTAACTTTCTGCCACCAGTTGACTTAAAAAATGTTTTCCAGTGGAGTATCTCATTAAAAGTGTAAACAAGAAATATATGTGCATGTCATCTAACGTGTAAATGGAAACAAAGCATTTTATGTAACAGACAACTGTGATGGGAAAGGTATTCTAGGTGAATACCTCAGGCGAAAATAGGCCCTATTAGTAAGGTCAGGAAGTATTGTCAGAGACCCTGTGGTTGGCGTTATTTGTACCAATTATTCATCATTTGTACCAATTATTCAAGTGTGGTATTACGCTGGTTAATGGAGTATGCACCTATTGGGGGTCTCTCACACCCTCACTGTTCATATATTTTACACCACCCTAAGGTGGATGACATTGGCTTCAAAGTCCTCTGTGTGGTACCTTCCACAGTAATTCTATTTATGAACACTTTTTTGTGCTCCTAAGGGTATGTTCACACGAGGAATTTTGCGAGTGAAATTCTGCACAGTGAACATTAGCATCTGTGTGAATGGGTTTTCCGCGAGACCCGTTCACACTGCGGAATTTCGGCGGCGGACAATTCCGCCGCTTAAATTGTTACGTGCAAAGAAAGAACATGTTCATTCTTTGCGCGGAAGTCCGCGAGCACTGCATAGCTGTCAATGGTGACGGTGCAGTGCCGTGCGGTCCTGCTGCCGCCGCCGGCCGCCAGGCTGAATCTCCGCTTGCTGAATTCCGCGAGCGGAGATTCAGCTACAAATTTGTAGTCTCAACATACCCTAAATGCAGTGCATATTGCTCCAAGGGGGTCTCTCTTACCCTCCTTTTTAATGTATAGCACCAGACAGCACTATGGGGGGTCTTAGACCCTGCTCACCAATGTGTATCTTTATAAAGGGGAGGCAAAAATTATTCACAACCTCCTCATTAGTATCTTATCAATCTGGCATAATAATGCTGTACTCCACTACTATTTAGTGCTATAGGGGGGTCTCTCACACCCGTCTTACACGACCTCCTTACTTCCATGCGCGTCTATGAGGGGGGTCTCATACACCTTCCTCAATAGTGTAATGATATTGATTTGGCACAGTAGTACAGTTCTGGAGACCCTAACAGTGGTCTCTGACCCTTCCTGGGCCTGTATGGTGCACCAGCATTTTATGCCATCATGTGGTTTTATTATCTCTTATAACTCCTCTCCCTATTGATTAGCCGCCATGAAGGATTCCCTGTCTAAAACAATTACCAGCCTCCCCGACATTTTGCCAGCATACTGGCTTTTTCCAGGGCTATGAGGCTAAAATCAGACATGCATTTCCTGTGGTGCAGTCGAACTATAAGAGGACCTGGCAGCAAGTGTTCAATTCTCCTGCAGCGCCACAACAGGAGACATGAAGTATTACACAAGAACATGCCTGGCTCCCCACAGAGACTCTATTGCCCCTTTCTGATCTCTCTAACTCAGTATTTCCTAAACATGGGGGAAGATTTATCAAAACCTGTCCAAAGGAGAAGTTGCCGAGTTGCCCATAGCAACCAATCAGATCGCTACTTTTATTTATTAGAAACCTTTTGAAGTGAAAGAAGCCATCTGAGGAGTTGCCCATAGCAACCAAGCAACTGCTCCTCTGGACAGGTTTTGATGAATCTCCCCCATAGTGCCTTGAGCTTTTACAAAACTACAACTCTCAGCATGCCCGGACAGCCTTTGGTTGTCCGGGCATGCTGAGAGTTATAGTTTTCCAACCCCCGTCTCTGTGCAAAACTCCTGCCTTGCGCACACAAAAAAATTGTGCAAAAGCAAAAAATTTGGCACAATTCTGCCTGCACTGGCGCACTTTTTATAAATTTTTTTTTTCTGATATATAGGCCCTCTTTTACTATTGCAAACTCAACATGTTTTGTCGGGTTGTGCGCCAGATTCTGTCGCATTGTGCCAAAAATTCTGCCTGCGCCAGATTTTGTGCCAGAATTGAAAAAAATAACCAACTAACACTCCATTTTGCGAAGAAAACCAGAAAAAGGGGCATGGCTGTCGGTGAAAAGGGGCGTGGTCTCCAAAAAGGGGCATGTTCCCAACATTTTCACAAAAACCCAACATATTTACTAAGGTTTCCACATAAAATGTGGTGGATTTCAGCCGAGGAAAACCCTACAGATCAGAACATGTGTAAAAAAAAGCAAAATGTAGGGAAAGTGGAAAATGTAGGGAAAACTTAGTAAATACTGAGGAAAATAAATTGTAGGGAATTAAAACCCACAAAGAAAACTACACAACACTCTTAGTAAATCAGGGCCATAATGCAACAAAAAATCAGCAATTCTGGCATTTGATCACCGTACAGGACCATAAACACTATGGGGGGAGATTTATCAGAATCGGTCCAGAGGAAAAGTTGCCGAGTTGCCCATAGCAACCAATCAGATCACTTCTTTCATTTTTCAGAGGCCTTTTCAAAAAACGAAAGAAGCGATCTGATTGGTTGCTATGGGCAACTCAGCCACTTTTCCTCTGGACCGATTCTGATAAATCTCCCCCATACGTTTTAATAGTTTGGACATTTCTGCACAAGGCTTTTTTTTTTTTTTAATTGGAAAGGGGGGGGGGGGGGGAAGTGATCACAATTTTTATTAGGGATGGGCTTTTTTATATAAAAAAAATAAATAACGCAAATTTGCGTAAATTTACATTCTGGTGCGTACCAGGAGGTACATTTATGACCATTGTTCTTATACGGGTCCTCCGCTGCTCAGCGTTCGGAACAAACTGTTCCGAACGCTGGATCCAGCGCCGGGAGCTCGTGACGTCATAGCCCAGCCCCCACATGATGTCACACCCCGCCCCTTCATTGCAAGTCTATGGCGGGGTGTGACATCGTGGGGGCGGGGCTATGACTTCACAAGCTCCCGGCGCTGGCTCCAGCGTTCGGAATAGTTTGTTCCAAACACTGAGCCCTAAGGGGTTTAAAAAAAAAATAATGAATACATCTGTATCCATATTCTAGATGCTCTGCACTGCAGACTGATACATTGTAGAAAAGATTTGGAAACATATATTTATTACAATTGTATCCATTTCGTTGTCGATGACAGGAACGGGAAGGTTTTGCACCCTCTGAATAAAAACAAGAGCGTCCTCATTCACTGACAGCAAACAAGTATCTTGGTGAGGGATTAAAATGCAAAAGTATATTAAGTCATGTGACAACATATTTTGGGGCTTCCTCAAATGGCCTATGAAATTAATGACGCAAGTAATGTAATGGTTAGAAGAGACTACGCCTCACCCTTCGGCTCGCCACCACTTCCTGCCGGAATGAGTTCAATGATGTCCAAATCGTGGACCAACAGCTGGAGGTCCATAGTTTGGAGACCACTGCCCCATGTATGAGGACATTAAGCTTTTGGAGAGGGAAATCAGAGTGCAGTGGCACTGGAGTGGAGGTGAGCTAAGGGGTGAAAATACATTTTTTGGTTGTAGCCCCATGGCCTGCCCATAATGCCAGGCTGAGCTGAAGCATATATCTCCTCCTTCCCCCATCTCCCCTGCATAATTGATGTACAGAAAAGAAAGGGGTGGGGGAGGGAGAAGGCTTGCATGCTGCAGCTAAGCCTGGCATTTGTGACACTTGGGTTTAGAAGAAAAACATAATTTTATAACTTTGCAAACAGCCATCATCCAAGAGGCAGGTATCATTTGTTTTATCTCCCTATCAGGTGTAGGCAGCGTTGAGCATTTCTATTTTTATCCCAGTGTTTTCAACCCTGAGTGCCTCCAGCTGTTGCAAAACTACAACTCCCAGCATGCTGGGAGTTGTAGTTTTGCAACAGCTGGAGGCACCCTGGTTGGAAAACACTGCCTTATCCTGTGAATATGGGATAAGTTATTTTTCACAGGACAACCCCTTTAATTTCATTAAAAGAAGACAACACTGCCATAGAAGATGGGTGTCCTACTAACCTGGCACTAAATGGTCGGACTCTCACGGCTACAGTCACCGCACAGTTTTCGACCTTGTGGCTATTGTCCATGTTGGAGGCATGATGGCTACCGGTCTCATCCTTTTCACTCAAAGCTTGAGATGGAAAACTCAAATCCAGAGTCTTCTCGATCTGACCAATCATAGAAGTGACCTTTTTGTGGGCGGCAGGTAGGGTTCCTACCGGGCGTTTCGGGGTTACCGTGGGGCTTTTTACTTCCCGAGTTGACAATGACCTCATCAGACCCAAAGTCCCACTTTTGGGCGTTTTTTGGTTTTCCAGACTTTTTACACCTGGTGTCTTTGCGACATCTTGGCCCAAACTACGTACGTTTTTATCCGGATCATTTTCCTTCGCGTTCTTCAAGCTTTGAAACTTTCCGTAATCTGACGATCCGTTGGCGAGAGGATTTCCAGCTTTATGTCCCATGAATAGAAGTTTGGGATGAAGCGGTTTTCCATTGGTATTGGTCGGTTTAGTCCTCGATTCACTCTGGTTGGTTGTGACCGGTTCTGCGGACTTGACATTCTTCTCGGCCTCGTCCTTCTCGATGGATCCAGTTCTTGGCCGTCTCTGTAAAGTCAGACGCTTCTCCGGTTCCTCCCGCTGAGCGACATCTTTGTCCTGACCCGACTGCTCCACTTGGGGAGAACTCTTCACAATGGTCTCCCTCCTCTGGAGCTTTAGGTTTGCTGCAGGAGATCGCACGTTTTTGCATGCAGAAATGACGTAGGTTCTGTTTATTTCTTTGATAGGAGCGAGATGGGGAGCTTTATGGGACATCTCCGTAAAGTTTAAAGGTCACTTAGGACCAAAAAAAATATATAAAAAAAAAAAAAAAAGTTTAAATGCAACTTTTAATGCTAAAATAAAATCACGGCTTCAAGAAGGTAAAAGGGTCTTCAAACTGGAAACGAAACACCAACGCAATTTTCCAATGCATAAAGGACGCCATTACTCTGAAAGAAAAAAAAAATGATTTAATATTAAAGGGGTACCTCGGTGGAAAACTTTTATTTATTTTTTTATTTTTTAATCAACTGGTGCCAGAAAGTTAAACAGATTTGTAAATTACTTCTATTAAAAAATCTTTACCCTTCCAGTACTTATTAGCAGCTGTATGCTACAGAGGAAATTCATTTACTTTTGAATTTCTTTTCTGTCTGACTACAGTGCTCTCTGCTGACACCTGATGCCCGTATCAGGAACTGTCCAGAGCAGAAGAAAATCCCCATAGCAAAACTCTCCTGCTCTGGACAGTTCCTGACATAAACAGAGGTGTCATCAGAGTGCACTGTGGACAAGACAGAAAGGAAATTTAGAAAGAAAAGAACTTCCACTGCAGCATACAGCTGCTAATAAGTACTGAAAGGATTGAGATTTTTTAAATAGAAGTAATTTACAAATCTATTTAACTTTCTGGCACCAGTTCATTTAAAAAAAAAAAAAAAAGTTTTCCACTGGAGTACCCCTTTAATATATATATTAGGAATCTATGCTTCATTGTTTATTGTGGAAATACAGTGGCCCCCAAACAGTGGCCAAATACATCCGCAATTGAACCACTCACTCAGGTCCCCCAGGGGGAGCATACATGAGTATCCCTATCGATAAGGTGTAGCAAAGGTCCCAGATGTCACATCACTATGTCCCCTTACGGTCCCTTGCTACTACAGAGAACAGAAGGAAATGTAATCATGTGACATCTGGGAGCTTTGCAGACCTTATTAATAGGGACACAGCGATACTACCCCTGGGGGACCTGAGTGAGTGATCCAATTGCGGACGTATTTGGACACGTCCCACACAGCATCTGTGGTAGCTCTATAACTGCAAGAATATTTGTTCTGTACTTTTACACCTTTTTGTTTGAATCCCCTGAGGAAACCCATATATCGCCAGGAGGGCGAAACACGCCGGGATAATACACTTTTATTTTTTTTACAGAACTTTGTTGGGGAAGACATCTGTCTTGACATACACGGGACAGTATTAGCTACTTGTGCCACCTACATATAGGTGGTTCGAATAGATAACACCTTAATGTTCGTGCAATTTGCATGTTATCTGTTATCAAGTGCAGCGATTTGTTTGGTTTTTGTATCATCACGGATCTGGTTTTTAACTTGAAACCGTATACGGGAACTGTATACGGGGACTGTATAGCAAAGGGGTGAATGCACCCTTACAGTTTTATCCTCAGGCTGGGGAGGTTGTTGGTAACGGGACATCCCTAAAATCTACTATATTTTTTGTTGACACAATGTAACATAGTTTAAGATAGTTGAAATTTCTCTAGCTGTTCGGAAGTTAATGGGAGCATGCATATACACATACGTTGACTATATATATATATATATATATATATATATACACACATGAAAAAAGGATTTGTCTGCAGCACACCAGAGTATCCATGGATACGCTGGTGTGCTGCAGTCAAATCCTTTTTCATCTATCTACTGTGTTGGACCCAGGACCGGGGCCCCTGCAACTGCCTGCACCCACTAACTCTTGTGCCACCTGGTGTGCTCTTGTTCTCTCTCGTTCTCTCACTCTCTCTCGCGCGCGCGCAGCGTTCGCTCGCTCGCTTGCTCACACACTCACTCACACACACACACACTCACTCACTCTCTCTCTCGTTCTCTCTCTCTCTCTCTCGTTCTCTCTCTCTCTGTCTCTCTCTCTCTCGTTCTCTCTCTCTCTCGTTCTCTCTCTCTCTCTCGTTCTCTCTCTCTCTCTCTCGTTCTCTTCTCTCTCTCTCTCTCGTTCTCTCTCTCTCTCTCTCGTTCTCTCTCTCTCTCTCTCGTTCTCTCTCTCTCTCTCTCGTTCTCTCTCTCTCTCTCTCTCGTTCTCTCTCTCTCTCGTTCTCTCTCTCTCTCGTTCTCTCTCTCTCTCGTTCTCTCTCTCGTTCTCTCTCTCTCTCGTTCTCTCTCTCGTTCTCTCTCTCTCTCTCTCTCGTTCTCTCTCTCTCTCTCCCTCGTTCTCTCTCTCTCTCTCCCTCGTTCTCTCTCTCTCTCTCCCTCGTTCTCTCTCTCTCTCTCCCTCGTTCTCTCTCTCTCTCTCCCTCGTTCTCTCTCTCTCTCTCCCTCGTTCTCTCTCTCTCTCTCCCTCGTTCTCTCTCTCTCTCTCCCTCGTTCTCTCTCTCTCTCTCCGTCGTTCTCTCTCTCTATCGTTCTCTCTCTCTCTCTCTATCGTTCTCTCTCTCTCTATCGTTTCTCTCTCTCTCTCGTTCTCTCTATCGTTCTCTCTCGTTCTCTCTCTCTCTCTCTATCGTTCTCTCTCTCTCTCTCTATCGTTCTCTCTCTCTCTCTCTATCGTTTCTCTCTCTCTCTCGTTCTCTCTATCGTTCTCTCTCGTTCTCTCTCTCTCTCTATCGTTCTCTCTCTCTCTCTATCGTTCTCTCTCTCTCTATCGTTCTCTCTCTCTCTATCGTTCTCTCTCTCTATCGTTCTCTCTCTCTATCGTTCTCTCTCTCTCTCTATCGTTCTCTCTCTCTCTATCGTTCTCTCTATCGTTTCTCTCTCTCTCTCGTTCTCTCTATCGTTCTCTCTCTCTATCGTTCTCTCTCTCTATCGTTCTCTCTCTCTCTCTCTATCGTTCTCTCTCTCTCTCTCTCTATCGTTCTCTCTCTCTATCGTTCTCTCTCTCTCTCTCTATCGTTCTCTCTCTCTCTCTCTATCGTTCTCTCTCTCTCTCTCTATCGTTCTCTCTCTCTCTCTCTATCGTTCTCTCTCTCTATCGTTCTCTCTCTCTCTCTCTATCGTTCTCTCTCTCTCTATCGTTCTCTCTCTCTCTATCGTTCTCTCTCTCTCTCTCTATCGTTCTCTCTCTCTCTATCGTTCTCTCTCTCTCTCTCTATCGTTCTCTCTCTCTCTCTCTATCGTTCTCTCTCTCTCTCTCTATCGTTCTCTCTCTCTCTCTCTCTATCGTTCTCTCTCTCTCTCTCTCTATCGTTCTCTCTCTCTCTCTCTATCGTTCTCTCTCTCTCTCTCTATCGTTCTCTCTCTCTCTCTCTATCGTTCTCTCTCTCTCTATCGTTCTCTCTCTCTCTCTATCGTTCTCTCTCTCTCTCTATCGTTCTCTCTCTCTCTCTATCGTTCTCTCTCTCTCTCTATCGTTCTCTCTCTCTCTCTATCTCTCTCTCTCTCTATCGTTCTCTCTCTCTCTATCGTTCTCTCTCTCTATCGTTCTCTCTCTCTCTCTATCGTTCTCTCTCTCTCTCTATCGTTCTCTCTCTCTCTCTATCGTTCTCTCTCTCTCTCTATCGTTCTCTCTCTCTCTCTATCTCTCTCTCTCTCTATCGTTCTCTCTCTCTCTCTCTCTATCGTTCTCTCTCTCTCTCTATCGTTCTCTCTCTCTCTCTCTATCGTTCTCTCTCTCTATCGTTCTCTCTCTCTCTATCGTTCTCTCTCTCTCTCTCTCTATCGTTCTCTCTCTCTCTCTCTCTCTATCGTTCTCTCTCTCTCTCTCTCTATCGTTCTCTCTCTCTCTCTCTCTATCGTTCTCTCTCTCTATCGTTCTCTCTCTCTATCGTTCTCTCTCTCTCTATCGTTCTCTCTCTCTCTCTCTCTCTATCGTTCTCTCTCTCTCTCTATCGTTCTCTCTCTCTCTCTCTCTATCGTTCTCTCTCTCTCTCTCTCTATCGTTCTCTCTCTCTCTCTCTATCGTTCTCTCTCTCTCTCTATCGATATATATATATATATATATATACACATATATACATACACATACGCATATATGATTTCCTAAGCTGAGCTCTGACTGTCCATCATGCTTAATCCGGCAGCAGAGGCGTGACAGCGTGGGGCACTTTAGGGGCTTGGTCCCGCCTCCCTGACTCTAGACCATTTGAATACAAGTTGTTTTTCAGTTGTTACGAAGCACAGAGAGGCCATACAAACAGTATTGTGCCGTGGTCTCTGAACTGTGGCCCTCCAGCTGTTGCAAAACTACAACTCCCAGCATGCCCGGACAGCCAACGGCTGTCCGGGCATGCTGGGAGTTGTAGTTTTGCAACAGCTGGATGGCCACTGGTATAATGGGTACTAATGACATACATATGACCCTATATTATCAGCTTACAGATTCCCCTTAGGGATTGTCCAGGAAGAATGTTAACCCCATTGAATCTGACAGAAGGGGGCGCCATAACAAGTCTGCCACTTCCACCCAGCTAAATGACATACATGGACCTACTTATCAGATTCATTGTTTATCGCTGGAGCGCTCTGTAGCATGAAGTAGCACAAATTGCATGTCATACATGGTCACACTAAGTGCTCCAGAGCTCAACTCCTTTAAAGGTGTAATATCCCTTTAAGAGAAACAAATACAAAGTGCAGCTTCTATGCGACTTCTCTCATGCATCATACAGGGGGGAGGGGGGCAGCCATATCAAATCAACCGGCTGAGAGACAGAAGCAGCGATAATGGTTACACTGAGTGTCTCTGATCGATCTGATCGGTGTCAGGAAGCGGCGACGACAGCATGGTGCCCGATCTGCGGGCGGACTGTACCACCGCGGCGGGGAGGGGGTGGGTTTACCTGTGTTTATCACCAGCCGCAGCATTCTCCGTCCCGCTTCCGTTCGCCAGCTGGCGATTCATTTCGAATTCCCCCTCGGCTCATTCTGATTGGTGGAATGGCTGTCACGTCTTTTTGGTGACGTCACACGTTTCAATAGGGAAGTACAGCGTACGGCGACCATTTTTGTTAAGGGCAGCCCTGTCTGTGTTTATAATTACGGTGTGGAGCCTGTTCAGACACAGCCCTGAGCAGCTTACAGCATGCCTGGGAGTTGTAGTTTTGCAACAGCTGGAGGCACACTGTTTGGGAAACAGCGCTCTATACTATCAAGTTTTTTTTTTTTTACATCCATCTAGTTCAGTGTTTCCCAAGCAGTGTGCCTCCAGCTGTTGCAAAACTACAACTCCCAGGCATGCTGTAAGCTGCTCGGGGCTGTGTCTGAACAGGCTCCACACCTTAACCCCTTAAGGACGCAGGGTTTTTCCGTTTTTGCATTTTCATTTTTTCCTCATCACCTTCTAAAAATCATAACCCTTTCAATTTTGCACATAAAATTCCATATTATGGCTTATTTTTTGCGCCACCAATTCTAGTTTGCAGTGACATCAGTCATTTTACAAAAAAGTCCACGGCGAAACGGAAAGAAAATTCATTGTGCGACAAAATTGAAGAAAAAATGTCATTTTGTAACTTTTGGGGGCTTCCGTTTCTACGCAGTGCATTTTTCGGTAAAAATGACACCTTATCATTATCCTGTAGGTCCATACGATTATAATGATCCCCTACTTATATAGGTTTGATTTTATCGTACTTCAGAAAAAATCATAACTACATGCAGGAAAATGTATATGTTAAGAATTCTCATATTCTAACCCCTATAACTTTTTTATTTTTCCACGTACGGGCGGTATGAGGGCTAATTTTTAGCGCTGTCTTCTGAAGTTTTTATCAGTACCATTTTTGTATTGATCGGACTTTTTGGTCGCTTTTTATTCATTTTTTCATGATATAAAAAGTGACCAAAAATACACTATTTTGGACTTTGGAATTTTTTTGTGCGCACGCCATTGACCGTGCAATTTAATTAACGATATATTTTTATAGTTCGGACATTTCCGCACGCGGTGATACCACATATGATTATTTTTATTTACACATTTTGTTTTTTTTTATGGGAAAAGGGGGGTGATTCAAACTTTTATTACGGAAGGGGTTAAATGACCTTTGTTAACTTTTTTTTTTTCACTTTTTTTTTGCAGTGTTATAGCTCCCATAGGGACCTATAACACTGCACACACTGATCTCCTATGCTGATCACTGCAAAGCCGGATCAGTGAGATAGGGTCTCGATTGCTCAAGCCTGTAGCTCAGGCTTGGAGCAATCAATCGACGATCGGACGCTGCGGAGAGAGGTAACCCCATTTTAAACACCGGGACCGGGCGTAGGGTGTACAGGTACGCCCTACGTCCTTAAGAGGTTAATTATAAACACAGGCAGGGCTGACCTTAACAGAAATGGTCGCCGTACGCTTTACTTCCCTATTGGAACGTGTGACGTCACCAGCAAATAAAATTGTACGGAATGGTGTATCTAGACGTCTCCATTGACTTCTATTCACAATTCGTATCTGACGTACGCACCAGTTTGGATTCGTTTACGTTTTTTTTCTAATACTTTTTTTTGGGATGTAATATTGTGGTTGACCACGTTTATTTATTTTTTTTGTCTCAATTAAAACGGATTTAAATCGTATGGAATAGTGTGACTGTTTTGATACATTTAATTGTACAATTTTATTTATTTATATATATCTATATTTATTGTTTTACACGTGCATAGAAGCATTGAAATAGTCATAGTAATAAAGACTGAAACATAAAAACAGATATGATTTTTGTAAAATTAAAGCAGACAAAAACGTGTAAAATTGTACTACCATGCGGCCAAGGAATAGGATTTTTAGACACATCAGACTTAAAGGAAAACGATCACCCATTCACCCACTCTAAACCCAATACACCAGGTTATAGTGCGAGTGTACAGGAGAGCGATGCGGGGTCCCTGACTCATATACGTACCTGTCCCTCTGAAGATCCTCTTCTGTCTTCGGTGAATTGTGCACTGGAGGCGGGCCCGCCGGCTGGATTTGAATATTCATGGGCGCTGGTCATGTGAATGCTTAGTTGGCACAGGCGCTGAAGTGACCATCGCCCATAAATATTCAAATCCAGCCATCGGGCCGCCTTCAGCACGCAATTCATCAAAGACAAAAGAGGATCTTCAGAGGGACGGGGCGCCGGACTGCAGGTACGTATATGAGTCAGGGACCCCGCATCGGTCTCCTGTTCACCCGCACTATAAGCCGATGTACATCGCGGCAGCTCTTGGCCTAGCTCATGGAGCGGGGAGCGGCCGTGATGTGTGCAAGTACACCGCGCACGCGCGGCAACTCGCACATTGCAGTGTGTCTGCTTGTAGCGGCATATTGCTGCTCCAAGCAGGCACATGTAAAGCCACCATGCAGTGGTCCTTCAGCGGCAGATCTGCAGCGTAAAATATGCAGTGGGTCCGCTCGTGTGAACGTACCCTTAAAGTAGGGTCACACATAGCGCATCCGCAGCGTACTTGATGCTGCGGATGCACTGATGACCGTCCCTAGAGTGTGCCTCCTGCTGTGCCTGTGTGCCCTGCGTTGGCTGTTCATAGCAGCAATCCGCCGCTACGAGCAGACACATAGGGGGAGATTTATCAAAACCTGTGCAAAGGAAAAGTTGACCAGTTGCCCATAGCAATCAGATTACTTCTTTCATTTTGCAGAGGCCTTGTTAAAAATGAAAGAAGTGACCTGATTGGTTGCCATGGGCAACTTTTCCTCTGGAAAGGTTTTGATAAATCTCCCCCATAGGGATCAGCAAGTCACGCACGTGCGCAGTGTACTCACAGACATCACGGTCGCTCTCCATGCTCCTTGAGTTAGGCAGAGAGCGGCTACGATGCCTGAGAGTAAACTGATTGGTAAACACTGCTGTATACATCTCTGACATACACAATTGAGCACTTCTATATTTTACTTCAAACACTCTGCTTACCGTCTGGTCCATAGAATGCACAGGGGGACAGGGAACTATGGACACAACTGTGGCGGCAGTGGTCACGTTTGCTCCCGCACTATCCACAGGTACTGATGGATAGTACGGGAGACGCTAATTCCTACGAACCCTACCTTGGCCAGATCCGCCCGGCCGTTCACCCGTAATCTTAGTATTATTATATGTGGAAATGTGGCTGTAACTGGCATAGGCGGGGCTTCTGTAGCTTAACTGGCACTGACGTCAGCGCTGCCCGCTTATGAATATTCATCCCCCCTCCCTCCAGTTAGGAGCGGCAAAGAGATGGAGAGCTGGAGGGATGAATATTCATAAGCGGGCGGCGCTGCGGACGGGCGGCGCTGACGTCAGTGCCAGTTAAGCTACAGAAGCCCCGCCCGTGCCAGTTACAGCCACATTTCCAAAATATAATAAAACTAAGATTGCCGGCGAATGGCCGGACGGATCCGGCCAAGGTAGGGATCATAGGAATCAGCGTTTCCCACACTATCCATCAGTACCTGTGGATAGTGCGGGAGCAAATATGTGACAGTTTTCCTTTAAGATGACATCCACATAATGTATAATACGCCTACTGCATCCACAGCATCTCATCAGCACATTTGCATTCTAATACAAACTATTAGGCCATATATATATATATATATATACACATACACACACACACACACACATACATATATATATCCAGCGGTGTCTGGAAGAAAAACTAATGGCAGAAATGATCCCATTCATTTGTATGGCACAGTTCTGAGCTATTCAGGGACACAATTTGGACACAGGACTGTTGGACTTGCCACACAGCACCGGATAGTGGAACACAGCAAGAAGCAAAAATAATGGGTACTGGATCATTAAAAGAGTGCTCCCATGGAAAACATTTTTTTTCATAAATCAACTGGTGCAAGAAAGTTAAACAGATTTGTAAATTACTTCTATTTCAAAATCTTAAGTACTGGAAGGGTTATCAGCTGCTGTATAGTACAGAGGAAGTTCTTTTCTTTTTGAATTTCCTTTTTGTCTGACCACAGTGCTCTCTGCTGACACCTCTGTTCATTTTAGGAGCTGTCCAGAGCAGGAGAGGTTTGCTATGGGGATTTGCTTATACTCTGGACCAGTGCTTCCCAACCAGGGGGCCTCCAGGTGTTGCAAAACTCCAACTCCCAGCATGCCCGGACAGCCTTTGGCTGTCCGGGCATGCTGGGAGTTGTACTTTTGCAACATCTGGAGGCACCCTGGTTGAAAAACACTGCTCTGGACAGTTCCTAAAATGGACAGAGGGGTCAGCAGAGAGCACTGTGGTCAGACAGAAAGGAAATTCAAAAAGAAAAAGAACTTCCTCTGGAACATACAGCAGCTGATATGTACTGGAAGGATTAAGATTTTTAAATAGATGTCATTTACAAATCTGTTAAACTTTCTGGCACCAGTTGAATAAAAATAAATGTTTTCCACCCGAGTAACCCTTTAACAACTGATGCAGTTTGTCATCAGTTTAGCATCAGTTGCGGCAAGTTTTAAGTTGGATGGCACCAGATTTGTGTAAACCCAGCCTCCATCACTAATACACATTGCTTACATCAGTGGTCTCACACTGTGGCCCTCCAGATGTTGCAAAACATCAACTCCAAGCATGCCCAGTTTGGGCATGCTGGGAGTTGAAGTTTTGCAACATCTGGAGGGCCACAGTTTGAGAGCACTGGCTTACCGTATTTTTCGCCCTATAGGACGCACCGCCATATAAGACGCACCCAATTTATAGGTGCAATTTATAGGTGCAAAATAGTGGTCTTCAACCTGCGGACCTCCAGATGTTGCAAAACTACAACTCCCAGCATGCCCGGACAGCCGTTGGCTGTCCGGGCATGCTGGGAGTTGTAGTTTTGCAACATCTGGAGGTCCGCAGATTGAAGACCACTGCATAGGAGGTGATACTCACGTGTCCCCGCCGCTCCGGACCCGTCACCGCTGCCCTGGATGTCACTCCATCGCTGTCGCCGTGTCCCCGTCGCTCCGGAACGTCTCTGCTGCCGGCCGGGTGTCCTCGCTCTCCGTCGCCGCCATCACGTCGTTACGCACGCTGACGCACGTACGCGACGACGAGGAAGGAGAGCGCCGGCATACAAGGGATCCCTGAACGGAGAAGACACCGAGGAGGCAGGTAAGGTCCCTCCCGGTGTCCTGTAAGCACTAACCCGGCTATTCAGTCGGGCTGTTCGGGACCGCTGCGATTTCACCACGGCGGTCCCGAACAGCCCAACTGAACAGCCGGGTCAGTGTCACTTTCCCTTCAGATGCAGTGGTCAGCTTTGATCGCCGCGTCTGAAGGGTTAATACAGGGCATCACTGCGATCGGTGATGTCCTGTATTAGCCGCGGGTCCCGCCCGTTGATGGCAGCAGGGACCGCCGCGATAGGGGTGTATTCGCCGTATAAGACGCACCAACTTTTTCCCCCCAGTTTTGGGGAAGAAAAAGTGCGTCTTATACGGCGAAAAATACGGTACATGTTCTACATACATACCACAAATAGCTACGTGTGTCCCATACTAATAATCAGACAGACTAAGAAAAGTCACTGCTAGACTCCTGCCAGTGACTTCTGTACCACGCGTACAAAGCATGCTGATATCCAGTACACCCAATTCTTCTTTCACCTAACACCCGCCATCAGGGGAGAGTCAAGTGACCCTCTGTACACCCGAAACAGCTGTCAAAATCAGCTAACATATGTCTATTGTGTGTGTGGCCATCCATAACACGTATCCTCTATCCAGACAAAAGGGGTAAGTGTATGGTCACAGGGGGTCCAACTGCTGGGACCCCCTGCAATCTTGAGAACAGATTCCTGAAGATCCTGTCAGAAAAGAGTAGGGGGTCGAGTATGCTCCACGCATTGTATATGGGACTGTATGCGCGCCAAAGATGGCAAAGTGTGGGACACAACTTTCTTTGGCAGTTAAAGGGGGAACTCCGCTGAAAAGCAATTTTTTTTTTTTAACTCAACTGGTGCCAGAAAGTTAAACAGATTTGTAAATTACTTCTATTAAAACATCTTTACCCTTCCAGTACCTTTTAGCAGCTGTATGCTACAGAGGAAATTCTTTTCTTTTTGAATTTCTTTTTTGTCTTGTCCACAGTGCTCTCTGCTGACACCTGATGCCCGTATCAGGAACTGTCCAGAGCAGGAGAAAATCCCCATAACAAACCTATCCTGCTCTGGACAATTCCTGACACGGACAGAGGTGTCAGCAGAGAGCACTTGTGGACAAGACAAAAAATGTATTCAAATAGAAAAGAATTTCCTCTGTAGCATACAGCCACTAAAAAGTACTGGAAGGGTAATTGAAGTCATTTACAAATCTGAAAAAAGAAAAAGAAAAGCTGCCCACACCTCAAGGACAGTAATTTACAATGAATTAATACATTTAGGCTGAGACCGTGCTTCAAATATTAATATAAAAAATGTATTTAAAAACACCCCATAGATGATCAATGCAGAAAAATTCTCCTCACAGGGCCCTTGTGGGGGGGGGAAATTACAAACATATCTAGAGACATGGTAAATGCATGTGTAATGATTATAAAAGAAAAATTTGTCTTTAAAAATAAATGACTGCAGTGTGACCGTTAATCCAGCAATTGTTGCATCTGATAGTCCGGTATTAGAGATGAGCGAACTTACAGTAAATTCGATTCGTCACGAACTTCTCGGCTCGGCAGTTGATGACTTTTCCTGCATAAATTAGTTCAGCTTTCAGGTGCTCCGATGGGCTGGAAAAGGTGGATACAGTCCTAGAAGACTCTTTCTTAGGACTGTATCCACCTTTTCCAGCCCACCGGAGCACCGGAAAGCTGAACTAATTTATGCAGGAAAAGTCAGCAACCGCCGAGCTGAGAAGTTCGTGACGAATCGAATTTACTGTAAGTTCGCTCATCTCTATCCGGTATAAAGCAACAAAGTCCGGAAAAATTTATAGAAACAATTACCGTATATACCCGAGTATAAGCCGAGGCCACAAATTTCACCCCAAAAACACAGGAAAAGTTATTGACTCGACTATAAGCCTAGGGTGGGAAATACATCATCCCCCCCCAATGTCATCATCCAGACCCCCGTCATCATCACCGCCTGTCAATCTCTTCATCAGTGGTCTTCCACCTGCGGACCTCCAGATGTTGCAAAACAGGAAGGGTGAGCTGGTCCGGGCCATCTATGCTGCAGGGACTGTCCGGTGGGGAGGGTTAGTCATTCCAGGCTGTACATTTTCACAGGGGGGCCCTCTTCTCCACACCGGGCCCGGACTAGTGACGTTGCCTTGACGACGACACAGGGACGTTCATGCGCGTCGTCGTCAAAGCAACGTCACTAGTCCGGGGCAGGCCCGGAGCATGGAGAAGAGGGCCCCCCGGGTGAAAATGGACAGCCCGGAACGACTAACCCTCCCCACCGGACAGTCCCTGCAGCATAGATGGCCCGGACCAGCTCACCCTTCCTTCCCACCGAGGGGAGGCGAGTAGAAAACTAAAGGGGGGTCTGGATGATGATGAAGGCTGCAGTGGTCTTCAACCTGCGGACCTCCAGAGGTTTCAAAACTACAACTCCCAGCATGCCCGGACAGCCGTTGGCTGGAGGTCCGCAGGTTGAAGACCACTGAGAAGGGATTGACAGGCGGAGAGTTCACTCAAGTATAAGCCGAGGGGGCGTTTCATGCTGAAAAATTCGGCTTATACTCGAGTATATAAGGTATATGCATTTCCAAGATGTTTTCCCATGTAAATCAGCAAGGTATTGTAGAATAAAAAGATATTATCAGATGTGGAATTTCTGTATCTGCTTTGTTTTGTTACGCTACCCTGTGGGCGCTTGCAGGCGCCGGCACGGCAGGCTCAGACGGCACAGAGCCTGATGTATACCGTGCAAGCTGTTCCGGCGCCTGCAAGCGCCCACAGAGTAGCGTAACAAAGCAAAGCAGATACAGAAATTCCACATCTGGTAATATCTTTTTATTCTACAATACCTTGCTGATTTACATGGGAAAACATCTTGGAAATGCATATATTTGTTTCTATTAATTTCTCTGGACTTTGTTGCTTTATACCGGATTATCAGATACAACAATTGCCGGATTAACGGTCACACTGCAGTCACATATTTTTTCTTTTATAATCATTACACATGCATTTACCATGCCTCTAGATATATGTTTGTAATCCCCCCCCCCCCCACAAGGGCCCTGTGAGGGGAATTTTTATGATCTCCCTGCTGCACCCGGCGTTCGTTTAGAGCATCAGGTGCAGTGCCGGAGGCTCGTGACATCATGGCCACGCCCCCTCAATGCAAGTCTATGGGAGGCCTCCCATAGGCTTGCATTGAGGGGGCGTGGCCGTGACATCACGAGCGGGGCATGGCAGTGACATCACGAGCCTCCGCCCCGCATCACCATTCGTCCGGCACGGAGCGAAGTTCACTTCGTGCACTGGATGTCTGAGGTGCCGCAGCCTTTGGATAGGGGATAAGATGTCTAGGGGTAGAGTACCCCTTTAAGGCAATGTGCAGATAACAGTTTCCCTCCGGCATGGTCGTACCAGATTAAAAAACGTTGCATGCAGCTCCATAGGTGCATGTTGTTAATTCGGCCTATGGAGCACCAGAGGGAACGCTAAGTGCATGGTATCCAGCGTCTTACACAGAGTGTTCCTATTGGGAAATGTCAAACTTTTTCACCAACAGACAATTTTTCACACAAGACAATAACAAAAAATCCTAAAGTTTTATTTTCTTTATCAGTAAGAAACTCTCGACAATGAGAGAAAAGTATATATATATTTTTTTCCTGAAAAAGCAAAATAATTTCCCAAGATGAAGGAGAACAGAAAAAGATCCCTTCTGTACAAGTCACACAGTGTCGGGATTGTTGGCGGTGCGGTTACTTATGCCTTTTTCGCTTGTCATATTTGCGGATGAGATTGAGGATCTGGTCTCCAGTCACCACCTTGTTCTGGTCGTGATGCTTCTTCTGTTCCAGCCGCTTCTGCTCCAGGAGATACGGCGAGTTCAGAAGCTGCGGGGGGAGCAGTGATCCTGTTGGCTGCACTCGCTTCACCAGGTCCCAGAAGAGGTTCTTGTTGTTTTTATTAATAAAAGTAATAGCGGTTCCCCGGTGCCCTAGTCTTCCTGCTCTTCCGATCTTGAAAAGAAATTATAGAGATCAATGTTAATTTGCAAATCTCATCCATGTGCAGATTAAAAAATATTAAATTCAGCAACAGAACATACATGGATTTGTCGCCGACATTCTCGACTGACTTTAAAGGGGCACTCCACTGGCCAGCGTTTGGAACTAAAATGTTCCAAACGCTATTTTCGTGCTGCGGGGGTCGGCCACACCCCTCGTGACATCACGGACATACACCCTCAATGCAAGTCTATGGGAGGGGGAGCATGCAATCTCTCATGCAGCACCCACCTGTCTCAGCGCTGGAGGCTTCGTCACACCCCCTCCCATAGGCTTGCATTAAAGGGGTGTGGCTAGGGCTGGGCAGTATGGCCAAATATGTGTATTGCGGTATTTTTTTAACTTATGGTGGTTCCACGGTATATAATGGTATCCGCCCCCCCCCCCCCCCAAAAAAAATTGATTATCAGCCCAGTGCTGAGCTGTCCCCATCGGGGTAAATACTCACATGTCACCCGCAAGCGCTGCCCTTCTCTTCCTCCTGTTTGTTGCGGCCGCCAGCGCTGACACTCTCTATACTGTGCGGCATCCCTATGCCCGGGGTTCAAAAGGTAAACAAAAATAAACTTTAACGCACGTTCCTACGTTAGCCTTACGCTGGGGACGTGAACGTTGGAAAACCGTCAGCCTATCACCGGCCGCAGCAATGTTCCGCTACAGCCGGTGATAGGCTGAGCCCACTGTCATGTAAGAAGCCGGCTTCTTGCATGATAGTGCGCTCAACCTATCATCGGCCGAGGCGGAACATCGCTGCGGCAGGTGATAGGCTGACGGCTTTCCGACTTTCCATTCCCTAGGAAGCAGGTCCGGACCGACAGGGAAGGTGAGTTTAAGTTTATTTTGTTTACCTTTTGCAGTCCAGGCATAGGGATACACTATAGAGCAGTGGTCTTCAACCCGCGGACCTCCAGATGTTGCAAAACTACAACTCCCAGCATGCCCGGACAGCCGTTGGCTGTCCGGGCATGCTGGGAGTTGTAGTTTTGCAACATCTGGAGGTTGAAGACCACTGGTATAGAGTGTCGGTGCCGGCGGCCGCAACAAACAGGACGACGAGGAGGGCAGCGTTTGCAGGTGACATATGCGAGTAGAGATGAGCGAACTTACAGTAAATTCGATTAGTCACGAACTTCTCGGCTTGGCAGTTGATGACTTTTCCTGCGTAAATTAGTTCAGCCTTCAGGTGCTCCGGTGGGCTGGAAAAGGTGTATACATTCCTAGGAAAGAGTCTCCTAGGACTGTATCCACCTTTTCCAGCCCACCGGAGCACCGGAAAGCTGAACTAATTTATGCAGGAAAAGTCATCAACTGCCGAGCCGAGAAGTTCGTGACGAATCGAATTTACTGTAAGTTCGCTCATCTCTAATGATTAGTTCCCCGATGTGGGGACAGCGCAGCCCTGGGCTGATAAATCATTCATTCCTGAGGGGGAGGGGCCAAACCGGTATTGCAGTATGGGTTAAAATTAATATCGTGCAGCACAAAAATTTCGGTATTCGGTATGAACCGGTATACTGCCCAGCCCTAGGTGGGGCGTGACGTCACAAGGGGGAGGAGTCTTGATGTCACGATACTCCGGCCCCGTGGTTGTGAGGCTTCAGACACGGAGCCTCCAGCGCTGCGTGCAGCTGAGACAGGTGGGTGCTGCCTGAGAAATCGTGGGGGTCCCAATGCTTTGGATAGGGGATAAGATGTCTTAGAGTACCTAGAGTACCCCTTTAAGTATAATCAGCAGGTAAACGTGTTATTCACATGAACAGTGCTCACCTGGTGGACATATTCATCCATACTTGATGGCATGTCAAAGTTTACAACCAATTTCACATGAACCAAATCCAGACCTCTGCCCAGGACACCAGTGCTGACCACAACATCGTACTGCCCTTGTAACAATCCCTGTAGGAAGAGAAGGGACACGTGTTACTCCAAAACACCATTTTCCATTATTCAAGGTTTTGCTTGTAAGGCTAAGGATATGTCCACATGGCAGAATATTTGCGCAATGTCCTCCCCAAAAACAGGACCGGACATTCTGCAAATAGGTTGTTCTGTCCGCGCTAGGACTGCCTGGTCTTCCGCCATCTACATGGACAGCAATGCATTTCTGAGTGGATCACACGTCAATTACCGTATTTTTCGCCGTATAAGACCATATAAGACCCACCCAATATTAAAGGAGGAAAATCTAAGAAAAAAAAAAGATTCTGAACCAAATACAATGCATAGGACAGTGATCTTCAACCTGCGGACCTCCAGATGTTGCAAAACTACAACTCCCGGCATGCCCGGACAGCCGTTGGCTGTCCGGGCATGCCGGGAGTTGTAGTTTTGCAACATCTGGAGGTCCGCAGGTTGAAGACCACTGGTATAGGAGGTAATAACTCACCTGTCCACGCCGCTCCGGACCCGTCACCGCTGCCCTGGATGTCGCCCTCCATCCCTGTCGCCACGTCCCCGGGGTGTCCCCGTCGCTCCGGAACGTCTCTGCTGCCCGGGATCCTCGCTCACCGACGCCGCCATCGCGTCGCTATACACGCTGCTCCTATTGGATGACGGGACGGCGTGCGTGACGACGACGAAGGAGAGCGCCGGCCACGCAGGGGATCCCGACAGGGAGCAGTCATTCGCCGATCGGACACCGAGGAGACAGGTAAGGTCCCCCCCCGGTGTCCCGTAAGCTGTTCGGGATGCCGCGATTTCACCGCGTTGGTCCCGAACAGCCCGACTGAACAGCCGGGTTAGTTTCACTTTCGCTTCAGACGCAGCGGTCAGCTTTGATCGCCGCGTCTGAAGGGTTAATACAGGGCATCACAGGGATCGGTGATGTCGTGTATTAGCCGCGGGTCCCAGCCATTGATGGCCGCAGGGACCGCCACGATATGACAGGGTTTTAATGTGTATTTGCCGTAGAAGACACACCAACTCCCCCCCCCCCAGTTTTGGGTAAGAAAAAGTGCGTCTTATACGGTGAAAAATTCGGTATTTTGTTTTTTGTTCAACTGTTTTTTTATTAAGGAATTTTATGTCAATTATGTTGGCAAAGGAATGTTTCCGCCTCAGAAATTCCGCCATGTTCGTGGGTGCAGAAGAATCCCATTTAAAGCGGCAAAGGAATTTCGAGAATAATTTTTCTGGAGGATTCAGCTTGGAAATTCCATCACGTGGACATGGCCTCAGTGTTCACCTCAAACATGTTACCTGTAGTATCTTAGTCCTTTCTGACTGGGGCTTTTCAGAATGAATCGCAACACATTGTAATTCCGTAATCTTATGGACGGCTTCACTCAATAGATCTGCACCCAGACGGCAATCCACAAACACCAGAACAGGAGGCTGGAAAAGCTTCGAGTCCTATAGGGAGAAAGGTTTGATTTAAAGCAGACATGTCCGCAGGTTTTACAGTACAGGGGCACGGCTAGCAGCAAAAATCAGGTAACACCCAGCTTAGTGCACAAAAGCATATCCAGCACTTTGAAGAAATCTTTGCAGCTTTATTTAATCCAAATTAAAAGGACAAGAACAAACCAACTGAACAACTGCACATTTCAAGCACATGTACTGTCAGAAGACAAAGCATGCGCCCGAAAGGTGCCAAGATGTGGTGGTTCAGCTGGTGTGTTGTTCCTGAATTTTATCTGTATTAAATATAGCTGTAAAGATTTGCTGGATCGATTGCTTCTATTCAGATGTCTATGTGACATGTCAAAAGGTACTCTGGTAGAGAACAATTATTTTCATATCAACTGGCTCCAGAAAGTTAAACAGATTTTTACATTATTTCTATTAAAAAAAAATAATAATCTTAATCCTTCCAGTACCTATCAGCTGCTGTATGCTCCACAGGAAGTTGTGTAGTTCTTTTCTGTCTGACCACAGTGCTCTCTACTGAGACCTCTGTCTGTGTCAGGAACTGCTAAAAATCAATTCCCCATAGCAAACCTCTCCTGCTCCGGACAGTTCCTGACATGGAGGGAGGTGGCAGCAAAGATTACTGTGGTCAGACTGGAAAGTGCTACACAACTTCCTCTGGAGCATACAGCAGGTGATTTACAAATCTGTTTAACTTTCCGGCACCAGATGATTTGAAATGTCTTTTTTCTACCGGAGTACCCCTTTAAGACCCTTCTCCTAAAGCTTTTCAACCAGAGTCAGGAACTGTCCAGAGCAGGAGAGGTTTGCTATGGGGATTTTCTCCTACTCTGGACAGTTCCTGACATGGACAGAGGTGTCAGCAGAGAGCACTGTGGTCAGACAGAAAAGAAGTACACAACTTCTTGTGGAGCATACAGCAGCTGAAGGATTAAAATTTTTAAATAGAAGTAATTTACAAATCTGTATAACTTTGTGGCACCAGTTGACTTGAAAAAAAAAAAAATAGTTTTCCACTGGAGTACCCCTTTAATGACAGTAAAGCCTTAAAGGAAAACTGTCAGCCAGGTTCACCCACACTAAACCCAATACACTGGATTATAATGTGGGTGAACAGGATTATAACGAGGGGTCACTTACTTAAATTTGTTCAGTAGGTCCCGAGATATCAGCTTCCGAAATTCCGTTCTTGTATTCAGGAAGCCCCCCCACTGGCTGGCCGCTTCCGTCTCCCTCTGTTACCTCTTAATACCACCCCCGCTATTTAAATATTCATAGTATTCAACTCCATGTCCTAGTGACGTGGAGTCACCAGTCACGTGAGCGCAGCGCTTTCCCTGCAGAGCGCATGCGCCGGAAGATTTATTCCTGACTGGAGAGCAGGGGGAAATCTTCCGGCGCATGAGAGCAGAGAGAGCGCTGCGCTCAGGTGACTGGTGACTCCACGTCACTAGGACACGGAGTTGAATACTATGAATATTTAAATAGCAAGGGCGGTATTAGGAGGTAACAGAGGGAGACTGAAGCAGCCAGCCAGGTGGGGGCCCACAGCGTAGCTCCCTAAATACAAGAACGGAACTTCGTCATCTGTCTGAGAAAGATGGGAAGGCTCCCATGCACATTAGATTGTTGGCTGGTCTTGCCCAAATTAACAGGTTTAACCAACACAAGTCTAATGTGTATGGTTGGCATTAGTGTATGTAATGGGTAAAGACAGACAAGGAAGCCGGCCTGACGCTCATTGCAGGAGATAGGCTCCATTAGAGTCCGTTATTTAGAATGATGTGCACTTCACCCAGCAATCAATGGGTGGATTGGGGGGTCTCAGGACTGAGACATGGCCGATCAAACCTTTCTACATGACTATTTAAAATAACTTGGCTTAAATAAGCCCCCATAGTAGTTATTATTGCTTTAGCACCACTCTAGAGAAGATTGAATGAATGAATGAATGAAGAGGCAGGCTGCCCAAGTTCTTGTAATCAGAGGGGATCCCAGCGCTCAGACCTCCACAGGTGATAAGATCTTGGGATACAATTAAATCAGAGTTCCTAGACCAGTGTTTGCCAACCAGTGTGCCTCCAGCTGTTGCAAAACTAAAACTCCCAGCAAGCTGGAAGTTGTAGTTTTACAACAGCTGGAGGCACACTGGTTGGGAAACACTGTCTTAAACACAGATATGTCTGGATAGTACATAAATGTGGAAAATGACCCGGTACAATGTGGCACACTTACATTCAGTATCTCAAACAGCTTCTTTTTCTTGGAAGGCTCTTCCACCCACAGTACGATCTGGCGGACATTCGCACACGGCTGGTTCTTCTCGCCGACGGTTATCCGCACCGGATCCCTCAGAAGCTGCTGGGCAAACCTCTCGATATTGTCAGGAATGGTGGCTGAAACCAGCACAGTCTGGCGATCTAGAGGGGTGTTCTCCAAAACCTCAAGCACCTGCTGCTGAAACCCCATCTTCAGCATCGTGTCCGCCTGCAAAATGTCAACATATCCCAGACATCAGCTTCTTCAATTTTACGCAGTGGATCCTTTGTAAAGGTCATTGCTGCTGCTTTAGTGACTGTAATATTTCTCACATCGGTACAATAAATATGGAGTAGGACAGAGCTTTAAGAGTTAATACTCACTGACCTCATCCAGTATCAGGATCTTCAGTTCTCCAAGGTTTACAGCACTGCAATTAATGATTTCTAAGATTCTTCCAGGAGTTGCTATAATAACCTGAAAAAGATTTTGAGGAATGAACGTCTTACATCAAAGTTACCGGAACAACATGCTGCCCTTAGCATACATCTGCTATGCACGGATGCTAAAATGGACAGAGATGTCAGCAGAGAGCACTGTGTTCGTGATGTCATCAGTGTTCCAAAAAGAAACGAATTTCCTCTGTAGCATTCAGCAGCTAATAAGTACTGGAAGGATTAAGATTTTTTAATAGAAGTAATTTACAAATATGTTTAAAGGGGTAGTCCAGTGGTGAAAAACTTATCCCCTATCCTAAGGATAGGGGATAAGTTTGAGATCGCGGGGGGTCCGACCTCTGGGGCCCCCTGCGATCTCTCTGTACGGGGCCACGGCTCTCCGCCGAGATAGCGGGTGTCGACCCCCGCACGAGGCGGCGGCCGACACGCCCCCTCAATACATCTCAATGGCAGAGCCGGAGATTGCCGAAGGCAGCGCTTCGGCTCTGCCATAGAGTTGTATTGAGGGGGCGTGTCGGCCGCCGCTTCATGCGGAGGTCGACACGCCCCCTTCCCGCGGGCTGTCGGGGCTCCGTACAGGAGATCGCGGGGGGCCCCAGGGGTCGGACCCCCCACGATCTGCAACTTATCCCCTATCTTTAAGATAGGGGATAAGTTGTAAACCACTGAATCACCACTGGACTACTCCTTTAACTTTCTGGCACCAGTTGATTTAAAAAAAAAAATAATAATAATAATTGTTTTTCCACCGGAGTACCCCTTTAACTTCAGAAGCTCATAAGTACTGAAAGGATTAAGATTTTTTTAATAGAAGTAATTTACAAATCTCTTTAACTTTCTGGAGCCAGTTGATATATTAAAAAAAGTTTTTTTCCAGGATAACCCCTTTAAGGACCAGGCCCAGTTTGGCCTTAAGGACCAGGCCAATTTTTTTTTTTGTAGTTTTGCAACATCTGGAGGTCCGCAGGTTGAAGACCACTGACCTATAACTTTCTAATTTTTCTGTGTACGGAGCGGTATGTGGGCTCATTTTTTGTGCCGTGATCTGTAGTTTTTATCAGTACCACTATTGCTTAGGTTTTACTTTTTATAGATTTTTTATAAATTTTTTGGGGAATAAAATGTGACAAAAATGCAGCAATTTTGGACTTTATTTATTTATTTATTTATTTTTTTAACGTTTACACCATTCACCGTACGGGATAATTAACAATATATTTTGATAGTTCAGAATTTTAAGCACCCGGCGCTACCAAATATGTTTATTAACTTTTTTTTTTAACGCTTTTTTGTGGGTAAAATAGGAAAAACGGATGATTTACGTTTTTATCGGAGGAGGGGATTTTTCTAATTTTTAAACTTTTATTTATTTATTTTTTTTTACTTTTTTTTTTTCTACACTTTAATAGTCTCCATAGGGGAATATTTATAGCAATCATTTGATTGCTAACGCTGTTCAGTGCTATACATAGGGCATAGCACTAATCAGTATTATTGGCGATCTGAGATCGAGCAGACCAGAGCAGAAGATCGCCAATGATCGCCGGTGAGGGGACCTCCGTCCGCCATTATGGATGATCGGATCCCCGTGGCACCGTTGCGGGCGATCCGATCATCCATTTAAAGTACCGCACTGCTGCAGATGCCATGATCTGTATTGATTACGGCATCAGAGGGGTTAATGGCGGACATCCGTCATTACCGGATGGTCCTTGGATGCTGATAGCAGCCGGGACCTGCTGTGCATGACGCGAGCATCGGACCGGTGCTCGCGGTCATGGCAGAGCGTAGATGTACTTCATGGTGCTTTAAGTACCATGACGTACATTTACGTCCACTGTCGTTAAGGGGTTAAAGGGGTACTCCAGCGTAGAATTTTTTTTGAACCATCACACCCTGGGCTGCCAGCATATGAAACAACAACAACCTGGACTTCAGTGGTGCCCCGGTATCGCCGCTCCAGTTCTCCGGTGCCATCTTCTTCCTCGTTGCTGGTGGTGGACATGTCACACTGCTGATCAGGTAATCGCTGGCCACAGCGTTGCGGCTGATCGGAGTGACGTATTGAGCCCCGGCATTGGTTTTCTTCCTGGTTCCGGAGCCTAATACATCACACTACCCCTCAGCCTAGGAGAGACACTGCTGTATCTGGCAGGGGCACCGCAGGAGTGGCGGCAGGCAAGTCCAGGTTGTCGTTTTATATGCCCGCAACATGGGCATAATAGGGGAGATTTAACAAAACCTAGGTAGAGGAAGAGTGGTGCAGTTGCCCATAGCAACCAATCAGATTGCGTCTTTCATTTTTAAAAAGGCCTCTGAAAAATAAAAGAAGGGATCTGGTTTTGTCGGAAAGCAGCTATGTTTTTGTAATACTGGATCATTTACACTTAGCCCTTATCCACAAGCTAGAGAATAAGGGGGAGACTTATCAAAACCCATGAAGAAGAAAGTTGCCCAGTTGCCCATAGCAACCAATCAGATCGCTTCTTTCATTTTTCAGAGGCCTTTTCAGAAATGAAAGTAGTCATCTGATTGGTTGCTATGGGCAACTGGGCAACTTTTCCTTTGCACAGGTTTTGATAAATCTCCCCCTAAGTGTATAATCATGGGGGTGTTTGACTGCTGGGACCCTCACAATACTGAGAGCGGGGTCCGGAGTAAACACAGTCACTCTAGTCCGGTGTTTTCCAACCAGGGTGCCTCCAGCTGTTGCAGTTTTGCAGCACCCAGAAGCACACTGGTTGGAAAACACTGGTCTATGTGGACTGCCAGAGATATCTGAGCACTGTACTTGACTATCTCAGGGTCACCCATCTTATCTATTCTGTCCTTAACCCCTTAAGGACTCAGGGTTTTTCCGTTTTTGCACTTTCGTTTTTTCCTCCTTACCTTTTAAAAATCATAACCCTTTCAATTTTCCACCTAAAAATCCATATTATGGCTTATTTTTTGCGTCGCCAATTCTACTTTGCAGTGACATTAGTCATTTTACCCAAAAATGCACGGCGAAACGGAAAAAAAAATCATTGTGCGACAAAATCGAAAAAAAACGCCATTTTGTAACTTTTGGGGGCTTCCGTTTCTACGCAGTGCATATTTCGGTAAAAATTACACCTTATCATTATTCTGTAGGTCCATACGGTTAAAATGATACCTTACTTATATAGGTTTGATTTTGTCGCACTTCTGGAAAAAATCATAACTACATGCAGGAAAATGTTTACGTTTAAAAATTTAATCTTCTGACCCCTATAACTTTTTTATTTTTCCACGTACGGGGCGATATGAGGACTCATTTTTTTGCGCCGTGATCTGAAGTTTTTATTGGTATGATTTTTGTTTTGATATGACTTTTTGATCACTTTTTATTCATTTTTTAATGTTATAAAAAGTTACCAAAATACGCTTTTTTGGACTTTGGAATTTTTTTGCGCGTACGCCAATGACCGTACGGTTTAATTAATGATATATTTTTATAGTTCGGACATTTACGCACGCGGCGATACCACATATGTTTATTTTTATTTTTTTTTACACTGTTATTTTTTTTATGGGAAAAGGGGGGTGATTCAAACTTTTATTAGGGAAGGGGTTAAATGACCTTTATTAACACTTTTTTTTAACCTTTTTTTTGCAGTGTTATAGGTCCCATAGGGACCTATAACACTGCACACACTGATCTTTTACACAGATCACAGGCGTGTATTAACACACCTGTGATCAGCATTATCGGCGCTTGACTGCTCCTGCCTGGATCTCAGGCACGGAGCAGTCATTCGTCGATCGGACACCGAGGAGGCAGGTAAGAGCCCTCCCGGTGTCCGATCAGCTGTTTGGGACGCCGCGATTTCACCGCGGCGGTCCCGAACAGCCCGACTGAGCAGCCGGGATACTTTCAGTTTCACTTTAGAAGCGGAGGTCAGCTTTGACCGCAGCTTCTAAAGGGTTAATACCGCACATCGCCGCGATCGGCGATGTGTGGTATTAGCCGCGGGTCCCGGCCGTTGATTAGCGCCGGGACCCACGCGATATGATGCGGGATCGCGGCGCGATCCCGCTTCATATCGCGGGAGCCGGCGCAGGACGTAAATATACGTCCTGCGTCGTTAAGGGTTAAAGGTGTACTCTGGTGGAAAACTTTTTTATTTTTTTAAATTAACTGGTGCCAGAAAGTTAAACAGATTTGTAAATTACTTCTATTAAAAAAATCTTAATCCTTCCAGTACTTATTAGCTGCTGAATACTACAGAGGAAATTCTTTTCTTTTTGGAACACAGAGCTCTCTGCTGACATCTCTGTCCGTTTTAAGTACTGTCCAGAGTAGGAGAAAATCCCCATAGCAAACATATGCTGCTCTGGACAGTTCCTGAAATGGACAGAGATGTCAGCAGAGAGCACTGTGGTCATGATGTCAGCAGAGAGCTCTGTGTTCCAAAAAGAAAATAATTTCCTCTGTAGTATTCAGCAGCTAATAAGTACTGGAAGGATTAAGATTTTTTAATAGAAGTAATTTACAAATCTGTTTAACTTTCTGGCACCAGTTCATTTAAAAACAAAGAAAGTTTTCCACCAGAGTACCCCTTTAACCCCTTAAGGACTCAGCCAATTTTGGCCTTAAAGGGGTATTCCGCCCCTAGACATTTTATCCCCTATCCAAAGGATAGGGGATAAGATGTCAGATCGCCACGGTCCCGCTGCTGGGGACCCCCGGGATCCCCGCTGCGGCACCGCGCTATCATTACAGCACAGAGCGAGATCGCTCTGTGCGTAATGACGGGCGATACAGGGGACGGAGCCGCGTGACGTCATGGCGCCGCCCCTAGTGACATCACGGCCGTACCCTTAATGCAAGTCTATGGGAGGGGGCGTGACAACCGCCACACCCCCTCTCATAGACTTGTATTGAAAGGGGCGGGCCGTGACATCACGAGGGGCGAAGCCGTGACGTAACGATGCTCCGGCCCCTGTTCCGCCCATCATTACGTGCAGAGCGAACTCGCTCTGTGCTGTAATGATAGCGCGGTGCCGCAGCGGGGATCCCGGAGGTTCCCAGCAGCGGGACCGCGGCGATCTGACATCTTATCCCCTATCCTTTGGATAGGGGATAAAATGTCTATGGGCGGAATACCCCTTTAAGGACTCAGACAATTTAATTTTTACGTTTTCATTTTTTCCTCCTCGCCTTCTAAAAATCATAACTCTTTTATATTTTCATCCACAGACTAGTATGAGGGCTTGTTTTTTGCGCGACCAGTTGTCCTTTGTAATGACATAACTCATGATATCATAAAATGTATGGCGCAACCAAAAAACACTATTTTTGTGGTGAAATTAAAAAGAAAAACGCAATTTTGCTAATTTTGGAAGGTTTCGTTTTCACGCCGTAAAATTTACGATAAAAATGACATGTGTTCTTTATTCTGAGGGTCAATACGATTAAAATGATACCCATTATTACATACTTTTATATTATTGTTGTGCTTAAAAAAAAAATCACAAACTTTTTAACCAAATTAGTACGTTTATAATCCCTTTATTTTGAAGACCTATAACTTTTTTTATTTTTCTGTATAAGCGGCGGTATGAGGGCTCATTTTTTGCGCCATGATCTGTACTTTTTTTGTATACCACATTTGCATATAAAAAACTTTTAATACATTTTTTTTTATAATATTTTTTTAATAAAATGTATTTAAAAAGTAGCAATTTTGGACTTTTTTTTTTACGTTCACGCCGTACGGGATCTTTAACATTTTAATAGTTCGGACATTTACGCATGCAGCGATTTTTTACGCTTTTTGGGGGTAAAATAGGAAAAAACGGGCGTTTTACTTTATTTTTTTACTTTTACATTTTTTTTTTTTTTTTTTTTACACTTGAATAGTCCCCATAGGGGACTATTCATAGCAATACCATGATTGCTAATACTGATCTGTTATATGTATAGGACATAGAACAGATCAGTATTATCGGTCATCTCCTGCTCTGGTCTGTTCGATCTCAGACCAGAGCAGACGACGCCGGGAGCCGGACAGAGGCAGGTGAGGGGACCTCCGTGCGGTGTTCTGAAGGATCGGATCCCCGCAGCAGCGCTGCGGGCGATCCGATCATTCATTGAAATCGCGTACTGCCGCAGATGCCGGGATCTGTATTGATCCCGGCATCTGAGGGGTTAATGGCGGACGCCCGCGAGATCGCGGGCGTCGGCCATTGCCGGCGTGTCCCTGGCTGCGATCAGCAGCCGGGATCAGCCGCGCATGACACGGGCATCGTTAAGTACCACCGCACCAGGACGTACATTTACGTCCTGCGTCCTTAAGGGGTTAAATAGGTGACATAGTGGTCCTGACTATTTTTGAACAGAACTGAAAAATGGGATTTCAAAATGAATGCATTCCACAAGTGGAATAACAAATAAGTGCCCCCCAAAAAAACTGATCTTAGCCCATGATATCATAAAATGCATGAACCAAATAATACAATATAAGATGCCGAACTCCCTGCACGTCCCCGGTTACCTGCACGTTTTGCTTCAGTCTGTGCACTTGCGGTGGTAGCGGCATCCCTCCGACCAGTAAAGCCGTCTTCATCTTGGGAAGCTTAAACATCAGCTCCTGCGCCTGTTTCTCTATCTGCACAGCAAGCTCTCTCGTGGGCGTAAGGATCAGCGCAGCCGGAGCGTCCTTCTAAACACAGCACACACAAGAGGTTGAGGTTATTTATTAATATATTTATTTATATTCAGTACCCAAAAAAATCTGAGCACTTGGAGGTTTCTGTAACTACCATTCATGAAAGTGTTATAATTTGTGAAGCATAGCTGTCGTTGTCAGGATAAGCTGCCATTATATAACTTATGGCCTTTTTCACCAGTTTTCCCTTCTACAGGCTCCAGTCATCTCCGAGCCTATGGGTGTAACGTAGCTGGTATTATGTCTTCCAACCACTACACACACAGAAAGGGGGATCCTACTCCACTATATGCCTATAACACACACTCAGAAACAGCAGCATGGGGAACACTATGAAGCTATACTGAGCAGTGTAAGCTGTGAATCCAGCACTGGGGAGAGATAATATTTACTGTAAGCTCCTGTAATCTCTGTCTGCTTCTGGCTCTCTCCAGCCAATCCCCCTTTCTCTCTTTCTCTTGCCGCACCCCTCGTCATAGACTTCTATGAGCAGCATATAATCTGATTTTACAGGATAAGAAACTGAGCTGTTTATCAAACTTAAAAAGGACTTATTCACACTGCCGTTGTGCTCCGGTAAAGGGAGCTTTGTCAGTCAGTCCAGCGGAAGAATGGGAGTTCAGGGGAGAAAAAATACTGCATGTCCTATTGTTTTTCTTCGCATAACTCCTGTAAAAAAACGGACACCAGGAGACCCCATTCAAGTCAATGGGATCAGTGTGTCAGTTGTCCAAGCAGCTCCAGTTGTGCTCCTAATCGTTCATGGTCTATTTGGTGCAAAAAAAAAAAAAGCCAGACGAACCCAGCCGGGTTCTGACAGATTCCCCATTTTCACTGGAGTTGAGTGGAGAGAAGAAAAAAATCTTTCTCCGCTCAACTTCCAAGAGACTGACCATCGGAGCTCCCTTTAATGGACTACAATGGCTCTGTGGAACTAGCCTTACTTTCACGTATTGCTTATTTTTACGTCATGCAGACATGTCAAATATTTTAGTCGGTCGAGGTTTCAGGGTAGAGACCCCCATTGAGGTGAGTCAGCGCACTTCACTTCTTGGCCCGGTGCTCATTCCAGGAGAAGGGCCCCATTATTGTCTATGGAGTACCTGTTCCATACATCTGACTACAGCTGGAAGGAGGAAAGCCGCAGTCTTTCCGGATCCGGTGTCAGCACTGGCCAGGATGTCCCTTCCCATCAGTCCAACAGGGATCATCTGCATCTGGATGGGGGTCGGAGCATCATATCCCGCCCGCTTCAGGTTTGTGCAGAGTGTGGGAGGAAAGTTACAATGCTCAAACTCTACAATGGGCCGGCACACCTCTTTACCCTGGACGGATACACCGAGCTGCTGGCGTAAAGTGTCAACCTGATCCTGCCCCAGCTGGGTGATGAACTGGTGCTCTCTGTAGGTATAGGTCACATTATTGGGGGGTGAAGGCTCTTCTGCCATGGAATGATGACCAGGTGGTAATATGGTCACAATGTCACCAGGATGAGGTAACGGTGACGACTCTACAGCCTTCCCTGTGGTTTCTGATGATGACTGATGAGAGAATGCAGGGTCCTCGCACATCGTCCCCATACACCGCAGTATATCCTTGGCTTTACACTCCAGACTACACACATCGTGCTCAGTCTGGTCACAGATGTATTCTCCGTATCTCCCACATATGACACAGACGGGTTCTCTCTGGAGGGGCCAGCGCTGGAGCTTGCTGTAGGATTTAATGGGTTCATCCTCAGCAGCAGAAGCAGACAAGGCAGAAGAGGTGGATGATGATGATGCAGATGTTGCATCCACCAAGGCAGATGGTGAAGCATGTGCTGGTGAGCTACTAGATGGTGAATGATGTGCTGCAGCATTAGACTGCACAGTAGCAATAGATGGGGTGGCATGTTTTAGGGAACAGGGGGTGGCATGTGTTGCAGCAGTAGATGGGGTGGCATGTGTTGCAGCAGTAGATGGGGTGGCATGTGTTGCAGCAGTAGATGGGGTGGCATGTGTTGCAGCAGTAGATGGGGTGGCATGTGGTGAAGCATACGATGGGCTGGCATGTGGTGAAGCATACGATGGGCTGGCATGTGGTGAAGCATACGATGGGCTGGCATGTGGTGAAGCATACGATGGGCTGGCATGTGGTGAAGCATACGATGGGCTGGCATGTGGTGAAGCAGTAGATGGGCTGGCATGTGGTGAAGCAGTAGATGGGCTGGCATGTGGTGAAGCAGTAGATGGGGTGGCATGTGGTGGTGCAGTAGATGGGGTGGCATGTGTTAGGGAAGATGGGGTGGCATGTGGTGGTGCAGTAGATGGGGTGGCATGTGGTGCAGCAGTAGATGGGGTGGCATGTGGTGCAGCAGTAGATGGGGTGGCATGTGGTGCAGCAGTAGATGGGGTGGCATGTGTTAGGGAAGATGGGGTGGCATGTGGTGGTGCAGTAGATGGGGTGGCATGTGGTGCAGCAGTAGATGGGGTGGCATGTGGTGCAGCAGTAGATGGGGTGGCATGTGGTGCAGCAGTAGATGGGGTGGCATGTGGTGCAGCAGTAGATGGGGTGGCATGTGTTAGGGAAGATGGGGTGGCATGTGGTGGTGCAGTAGATGGGGTGGCATGTGGTGCAGCAGTAGATGGGGTGGCATGTGGTGCAGCAGTAGATGGGGTGGCATGTGTTAGGGAAGATGGGGTGGCATGTGGTGCAGCAGTAGATGGGGTGGCATGTGTTAGGGAAGATGGGGTGGCATGTGGTGCAGCAGTAGATGGGGTGGCATGTGGTGGTGCAGTAGATGGGGTGGCATGTGTTAGGGAAGATGGGGTGGCATGTGGTGCAGCAGTAGATGGGGTGGCATGTGGTGCAGCAGTAGATGGGCTGGCATGTGGTGCAGCAGTAGATGGGCTGGCATGTGGTGGTGCAGTAGATGGGGTGGCATGTGGTGCAGCAGTAGATGGGGTGGCATGTGGTGCAGCAGTAGATGGGGTGGCATGTGGTGCAGCAGTAGATGGGGTGGCATGTGGTGGTGCAGTAGATGGGGTGGCATGTGGTGCAGCAGTAGATGGGGTGGCATGTGGTGCAACAGTAGATGGGGTGGCATGTGTTAGGGAAGATGGGGTGGCATGTGGTGGTGCAGTAGATGGGGTGGCATGTGTTAGGGAAGATGGGGTGGCATGTGGTGGTGCAGTAGATGGGGTGGCATGTGTTAGGGAAGATGGGGTGGCATGTGGTGCAGCAGTAGATGGGGTGGCATGTGTTAGGGAAGATGGGGTGGCATGTGGTGCAGCAGTAGATGGGGTGGCATGTGGTGGTGCAGTAGATGGGGTGGCATGTGTTAGGGAAGATGGGGTGGCATGTGGTGCAGCAGTAGATGGGGTGGCATGTGGTGCAGCAGTAGATGGGCTGGCATGTGGTGCAGCAGTAGGGACAGACAATGAAGCAGCAGACAGAGGATGTGATGAGGAGAAGACATGGCAGGAGGCGGCTGTGCTGGAGTCGGGGATGTCAGGGACAGCAGGATGGACCATAGAGGCCGGACAGGGATCAGCACATGGCGGAGCAGTGACTGCAGGCTGACAGCTCAGCGCCCCCGACCTCCTCTTTGCCCCGGCTCCCCCGCCCTCCTGCCGCCTCTTCACCGCTCTCGGTACAAACATCCCCCGCAGCCCGGTGATCCGCTGTCATTCCTCTGCAGTAACTCCAGTTCCGGTCAGTAGGGGTCGCTGTGCTGTAGGGTTTACTAGTTGAGAGCAGCACTGTAAACGGGCCGGCGGCGGGACTTCCGGCTCACACTGATGACGTCACTGCGGTCGGTTTCCTAAAAGTTGTGTGGTCGGGTTTTTACTGACAAAATGTAATTTATGTGTGAAGGAATTTACTGCTTTCTACAGTCCCGAATTGTTAGACGGCCCGGGACTGTACCGGCAACTGCATCTGCAGCTTCTGTGCTTTACTGCTTCTCCAGTTGGGGGACCTAATGCTTAGTGCAGTGTTTTCCAACCAGGGTGCCTCCAGCTGTTGCAAAACTACAACTCCCAGAATGCCTGGACAGCCAGGCATGCTGGAAGTTATAGTTTTGCAACAGCTGGAGGCACCTGGTTGGGAAGCACTGGCTTAGTGCTGTGGCTCATAACAGTAGGTCGTGGTTCGTCCTATATTGGGCAACTATCTAGTGGGGTCTACCTAGTCGGGCTCCTACCTTAGGGTCGCCACCTGACCGATATTTTACCGGCACAGCCGGTATTTTGGCCACCTTGCCGGTATTTATATTAAAAATACCGGCAATGCAATGGCTGGTATTTATGCAACCAATCCTCTAACTCCCGGAATGTTGCACTATAACCTATACCAGTGTTTCCCAACCAGAGCACCTCCAGCTGTTGCAAAACTACAACTCGCAGCATGCCCGGACAGCCGTTGGCTGTCCGGGCATGCTGGGAGTTGTAGTTTTGCAACAGCTAGAGGCACCCCTGGTTGGTTAACAGTGACCTAGACTATATACTGCTATATAGTCCAACATGCTGGGAATTGTAGTTTTTGTTTGTGGCAGCTGCTGAGCCACAGGCTGTATCAGGGCATGCTGAGAGTTATAGTTAGTAAGTAACTGCAACTCCCAAATTTAATTTAAAAAAAAGCGACCAAAAAGTCCCATCAAACAAAAATGGTACTGCTAAAAACTACAAAAAATGAGCTCTCATAAAGGTCCAGATAAGGGGAAATAAAAAATGTATAAGGGGCAGAATAGGACAACATTTCCCCCGCATATATCTATCTATCTATATATATCCTGTGATGTCACGCATGTATAATTAATTATGCAAATTAGCATGGGCGGTATTTATTTATTTTTGCAAGAAAGGTGGCAACCCTAACCTACGTAAGGGGGGAAACTACGGGAAGGGACTTGTCTACCATCTGGAGCAACATAACTATCTAATGAGGGGTACATACTCTTCCCCAACCTACTTATCTACTTACTTTACTGTGTGGGACGCCAAGGGGGGAATATTACGGTTTGGGGCACTATAGGTATTAGAAAAGTGCTGTTACACCTAGCGCTCCGGCCGGACACACTGCCCGTGAGCACTCCTCTGCTCCGTCTGCTGGCGAGCCCGGGATTCGCATCACGGGACGTGCCCGCATGCAAATCTCTGGCCGTCACTCACCTTCCCTATCTGCTGTTCCTCCTGTAGGCTTGCATCACCGGCGCGCGCGCACCGGTGCTTTAAGATTTAAAGTAGGGATCGACTGATTATCGGTTTGGCCCATATTATCGGCCGATAATCACGATTTTGGGCATTATCGGTATCGGCATCGCTATCGGTATCGGTATGCCCCGGCCCCCGCAATGCCCGCACCGCGACCGCCCGGACTCAGGACCCCCGGACAGGCAGGGGGAGAGAAGCGGGTGGTGGCGGCGGAGGTCTATGGCACCGCAAAAGCCACTGCAGTTCATTGATTTAAAGCGCCCGCTTTAAATCAATGATCTGTAGCGGTGTCGCGGGGGGATAAATAGCCAATAACTTATACCGGAATATCGGTATAAGTTATCGGCTATTGGCCCTAACCTCCACCGATTATCGGTATCGGCCCTAAAAAAACGATATCGGTCGATCCCTAATTTAAAGGGTGCTTTCACCTGTGCCTTGTCTATAAGTGTTATCACCTCCCATACCCCCTTGCCGGATCTTTGTGCCTAGTGCCTCAGAGAAAGCAGTCATTGTGTTTGCCTTCTATGTTCCTGACTACTCCGTTTGTGACCTGACTACGTTCTTGTGCCACCAGCCTACTGACCTTGCTACATCCTGACTACGTTTCTGTACCGCCTTCCTGACAACCTCTCTATGTGTCATCTCTCCTGAGTCAAGTTACACCTAGCAGCCTGTGTGGTCGAGTCGTGCCAGGGGTAGTGACCTGAGTGCCGCCTGCCGCAGCAAGACCATCCCGCTTTGTGGCGGGCTCTTAGACTCCACTCCCTGGTACGGCTCACGTCATCTTTCACTCAGGTCCAGAGGATCCACTACCACTTGCTGTAACAAGTGCAGAGCATAAAATGTTTTTTGGGGCAAGTCATGACGTCTGAGCTAATTAGAGAAGAAAAGCAAAAGATACACCTGTGAGTCACCAGATGTAACTGCACTGTAATCACTTATATGATCTGTGGTGATAATGATAGTGGTTTTTGTCAGTATAGGACTCCTCCTTATCTCAGATGACATTATTGCTGTTAAAGACATAATCCAACCCTGTGTTATTTACAGTAGTGGAGAATATTGGAGAAGGGGTATGAGTGCGATTGGGCGTGACTGAGGGCACAGTTAGGGGGCTTGGCCTGTTCCTCTTTGCTCTTAGCAAAAGTTGAGAGGTATGGTGTAATCAAGACAGGACAGGTCCTCCAGAGGGAGAGAGACTCTTTATAACCACCACCACCACCAGCATGAACCACCCATACAAGGCAGCATGGATTCATGATTTTATGTTGTTTATGCCAAATTAAGACCCTGCCATCTGAATGCCACAACTGGAATTGAGACCAATTTTGGTGCCTGTGTCAATTGTATGCCTCTTTTTGCATGGAAAAAAGTGAACGAACATAACGAATATGCGAATTTCGCGAACATAGGACGAATAATCGTCAATATATTCGCGAAATATCGTGAATTCCAATATGGCCTCTGCTCCTCATCACTATTCATGAGGTGACGCCATGCCACCTCCATTCATGTCTATGGGAAGGGACATGACTGCCGTCACGCCCCCTCCCATAGACATGAATGGAGGGGGCATGACGTGACGTCATGAACACGGAACACTGATGCTGGCGTTCTTTACATAAATGTTCAGATTGCAGGGGTGCCGGCCCAGAGATCGTGTGGGGCCCGGCTGCTGGGGCGCCCGCGATCAAATAACATGTCTAGGGGTGGAGTACCCCTTTAAAGACAACTCTTTATAAAAAAAAAAAATAAGCTGGACTCTCTACCAGTTAGTTGATATTGAAAGGCAAATGACATCAACCCGCACATTACCCCTGCAGAAGCACCGGGTTACCATTCCCATTGTAAAATCCCCCCTGACAGTGTGAGTCTGTGTTGGAATACTACCTATTGACAAAGGGTTTGGTAACACCCAGTTGTTACTTCTTCACTTCACCAAGACTTTTCTGGAATGTATTTACTAAAACAGACCCATCAGGAGAGGTGACAAATCCTCTATAAATCCAGGGACTCACAGGTGATGTCCTCTCTGTTTGCAGACGTTCCCTTTTATTTTTCATCTTTTACAGACTGTCCTAATAACTTCTGACAATTGCAGAGTTTGCTGCTCAGGTATCTTTGGCCCTTTGCTTCCGCAGTCATTGATAGCTTTTTATAGTAAAACTAATACATTCAGATCCCAGAAACAATCCCAAAATAAATACAGATTCAAGAATATATCTGGCCCTCAGCTCAAACCCACAAAATATAGACTCCTCTTAAACTATTGCTTGTCTCAGATAAAGCCCAACCAAGATACAGACCCTAGAATGTGCCTCCTAAATGAATACAGGACCTCCCCTCCTCCCAAAATCCAAAATGGATTACCTTAAAAATACAGAACTCAGACCAGATCCCCTAAATAAATTCAGCTCTTAGCCCATACTACCTTAAAGGGATAGGCCAGTGAAATTGTTTATTCCCTGTCTAAAATAAACCTTGACTTACATACCACCGCTTTCCCAGTATAGCTGTCCCATACTCAGGTGCGGTCTTCTATCTGCTTTCACAGGCCGACATGTCACACTGCAGCTCAGCTAAGTGCTGTCTACATCGGTGTTCTGCCTCTGCTGCTGATTGGCTGAGCAGCAGTGTGATGTATTGAGCCCCGGCCTGGCCTTCTACCTGGTGCCCAGGCCCAATACGTCATAATGCCACCCAGACAATCACTGATTGAGTAAGAAGGTAAGTCAATGTCATGTTGGGCAGGGATACAGGCAGCCCTAACCTTACCCACAGTCTCTATCCCCACCTACTTGATGATCTGCCCTAAGCGACAGACCCTCAACTGGACAACTGTCCCTAAGCTGCATAAGTGCAGGGCGTACAGATCCAATTAAATATAGACCATACTACGACTTCCAGTTATGAAGTTCAGTTTGGTGATGGCTGCACCTTAAATATTCTCTCAAGGCTTTTATTGATGTTACGCTCACAGCGCAACACTAACTCTAGTAATCAAATACCCACCTTATGCTATTAAAATTATTGGGTTGGATTATGACACACAGAGAGCATTATTTAGATTCCAAATATAGACACTTACACACTTACCTTCTGTGAAACCTACCTACTGCTCTGACCTCTGGTTTCAGCATATGCACATATTTGATGACAGTATTTGTGCAGGGCCATAACCAATAACAGCATCTTCATCCTTATAGTCATGTGACCTTATCTGTGCAGGTACTGCACACATTTTGTAAATGGCACGAATCAGTTTTTTTTTTTCAATCAACTGGTGCCAGACGGTTAAATAGATTTGTAAACTAAATAAAAATCTAAATCGTTCAAGTACTTATCAGCTGCTGTATGGTCCAGAGGAAGTTGTATAGTTCTTTTCAGTCTGACCACAGTGCTCTCTGCTGACACCTCTGTCCACAGAGGTGTCAAAAAAGAGCACTGTGGTCAGACAGGAAAGAACTACACAACTTTCTTTGTATTATAAAGCAGCTGATAAGTGCTGGAAGGATTAAGATTTTTAAATAGAAGTAATTTACAAATCTGCAAAATGGAAGATAGTCAGCTCACCCGGCCACCGCACGGCAAAATAGTCCTCCAAGGATATGAAGAAAGCAGGTAGATGCCAGCGATTAAGAAACTTCACCTTTATTAGATCCACGTTAAAAACATCGACATGTCGATGTTTTTAACGTGGATCTAATAAAGGTGAAGTTTCTTAATCGCTGGCATCTACCTGCTTTCTTCATAATTTACAAATCTGTTTAACTTTCTGGAGCCAGTTGATATGAAAAAAAAAAATTTCCCCTTCAACCTCTTCAGGACGCTGGGCGTATGCATACTCCCTGCATCCCGAGTCCTTAAGGACGTGGGGCGTAGGCATACGCCCGTGGGAATTCCGGTCCCCGCCGCTAGCCGGTTGGGGACCGGACCGGGATGCCTGCTGAAATCATTCAGCAGGCATTCCGGCACATCACCGAGAGGGGTCCTGAGACACCCTCCCCCGTCCCCCTGTCAGTGACAGCCCGATCATCCTGAGTGATAGGAGCGAGCTCGCAGTGCTGCGATCTCCTCCTATCCCCTGCCATTGGTCAGAACTGATTCTGACCAATGGCAGCGCAGGACAGTGGCTTGCTATAGCAACCCCCCGTTCTGCCCACCCCTGGATGTCGGGCAGAACGGGGGGAGAAGATGGAGACCGTTACCTTACCAAGTAAAGCTAGCTTTACTGTGGCAACCACTAGGAAGGCAGAACTGAAACTCCCAGCATGCCCAGACAGCCAAAGGTTGTCTGGGCATGCTGAAAGTTGTAGTTTTGCAACATCTGGAGGGTCACAGTTTGGAGACCACTGTTACAGTGGTGCCCAAACGGTAGCCCTCCAGATGTTGCCAAACTACAACTCTCAGCATGCCTAGACTGCCCAGGTATGCTGGGAGTTGTAGTTCTGTAACATCTGTCCCTTCAGATTTTGCAATTTTCATGAAATTTTTGAAAATTACTGCTCTACTTTGAAGCCCTCTAATTTTTTCAAAAAGTAAAAATATGTCCATTTTATGATGCCAACATAAAGTGGATATATTGTATTTGTGAATAAAAATAAAATTTATTTGGAATATCCATTTTCCTTACAAGCAGAGAGCTTCAAAGTTAGAAAAATGCTACATTTTCAAACATTTCCTGAAATTTTGGGATTTTTCAACAAAAAAGGATGCAAGTAACGACAAAAATTTACCACCAAAATAAAGTAGAATATGTCACGAAAAAACAATCTCAGAATCAGAATATTCGGTAAAAGCGTTTTAGAGTTATTAATGCATAAAGCGACGGTGGTCAGAATTGCGAAAAAGGGCTCAGTCCTTAAAGGGGTAGTCCAGTGGTGAAAAACTTATCCCCTATCTCTCTGTACAGGGGCCAGGCTCTCCGGCCAGATAGCGGGTGTCGACCCCCGCACGAAGCGGCTGCTGACATGCCCCCTCAATACATCTCTATGGCAGAGCCGGAGATTGCCGAAGGCAGCGCTCCGGCTCTGCCATAGAGTTGTATTGAGGGGGCGTGTCGGGCGCCGCTTCGTGCGGAGGTCGACACGCCCCCTTCTCGCGGGCTGTCGGGGCCCCGTACAGGAGATCGCAGGGGGCCCCAGCGGTCGGACCCCCCGCGATCTGCAACTTATCCCCTATCCTTAGGATAGGGGATAAGTTCACCACTGAGTCACCACTGGACTACTTCTTTAAGGTGAAAAAGGGCTGCGTCCTTAAGGGGTTAAAGATGTTGGGGTTACAATCACACAAAGCATGACTACATCGCACAGCATGCTACTCTAACACTCCGCTTAATCCTGTAAGAGAAAAGCACAAGAAATCGAAACAACAAAACAATACAATCTGATCGGAGGAGGGGCATGGGAATATGGGGAGGGGCTGGGGCATGGGGGAGTGGGTGACTATGTGGGGGTAGGGTGGGGGCGGATCACAGGGACAAACTAGCAACAACTTCAGGGGGACATGGGAAAGGAGAGGGGTCTTCACTCCTCTTCTTCATCGATAGCTGGGCTGTCCAAGATGGAATTGTCTCTCAGCAGGCCCCGGAAGAACCTGCTGCAGTCCTGGATGGACATGTTCTCCCTGTTGATCATAAGGTGGTTCCTGGAAAGCTACACAGCATCATTAAAACAGTTCATTAGGCGCCAGGCCTCCTGGATGGCCTCCATGTTGTGGTTCCCAGGGAACAGGCAGTAAAGCACCGAATGTCACGATAGGCAGTTCTTGGGTATAGAATCTCTGAGTTCATGTTCCAGAGCGTCCAACAGACCCTGTGCAAAGATGCACTGAGTCCGCTGCATGCTGGCACATGCAAAGGAAGCCCACAGCAGAGTGGGGATATCGGGGACTCCTTTCCAACCCTTGCGGGGCTCCTTGTACATCACAGTCCACTTGACTCTGTCCATTTTGCCCCAGATGAAGCGAAACACGGTCCGGGTGATGGCCTTGCAAACGGTGGCATGGGGAGGGCAGGCTTGTGCGGTGTATTGGAGCACAGGCAAAACTTCACTCGACAAGACCAGTGTTTTGCCCTCCATCGAGAGCTTTCTGGAGCTCCACAGTCCGATCTTAGAGTTTATTTTTGCCAGTCGGTCTTGCCAAGACTTAAGGGCCGCTCCTTCCTTCCCGAACAGGACTCCCAGGATTTGAATGAAGCCTGGTTTAACAGTAAAGGGGAAGGGGGCGGAAGAAGCCAGGTGCCATTCCCCGAAGAGCATAGCTTCCGACTTCCCGCAGTTGACTTTTGCCCCCGAAGCTTTTCCCCCCACCATTATAACTTCGTACACCTCCAACAGGTCCGGAGAGATCAGGTCCCCCAGCGCTACATAGAGCTCGGCCGGGAGACTGTCACTGCCTGGGGTCTTGTCGTGCTTAAAGGATTTAGCGGCAGAGTGCAGCTCCCCCACCGTCAAGGGATCCCCCATAGCAGCGGCACTTGCGGGATTAAAAACGTTAGTGATACCTGACAGGAACCTCTCGGCGGCTTCGGGGTCTGATGACTTTGGGGTGTAGAGATTGCTGTAGAAGTCCGAGATGACCCCCATCACCTCCTCTTTACCCCTCCACATGTGTCCGGCCTCATCTCGCAGTTCTGTCAGGGGCGTGTGGCCAGCATAGAGCTTCCTTCCTCAATGTACGGCATGCATATGTCTGGAGACCGGAGTGTCACTCCTGGTCTTAACCGTACTTAGGTGTTGTGATATCTTCCTGCGAAACTCTTCTGTCGTCTTACCGACGTACCACTATGGGCAAGTGCATTCAGCAATATAAATTATATTGCGTGAACTGCAGTTAATAAACTGCCATATATCATATTTCCGTTGGTCCACAGGATTTATCACCTCTTTGGTCTTTTTGATGTATTGACAAAAACTACAGTGGCCGCAGGGAAATGTGCCAATGGTGGTATTCACCAACCAATGGTGCTCGTGTTGTTCGGCCTGCAGATGACTATGTACTAGTTGATCTTTAAGGTTAGGACCCTAAATGTAACACTTGGCACTCAATTACCAAGCCAGATCTTGGTCTCTTGTGAGCAAGTGGCAGTGTCTACGCAATATTGCCATGACTTGATCTGTGTGGCCATCATAGGTGCCTATACATCTTACCTTTTTGTTTTCTACATCCTCCACTCCCGTGGTGGTTATAAGTGTGTTCCTATCTGTCCTACAGGCTCGCTGGTATGCCATCTTCAAAAATTTCCAGGGATAACCCCTTTCCCTAAATCTTGCGCTCTCACGCTGAAAAACAGTTTCTTTGCAGCAATTCCTCCTTGCCCTGAGGTACTGGCCAACCGAGATACTCTTTTTGAGAGTTCCTGGGTGCCAGCTCTCCCAGTGCAGGAATGAGTTTGTGGATGTAGGTTTGCGAAAGATATCTGTTTGCAAGTGGTTATGCCTGTCTATATATATATATATATATGGTCAAGTCCAAAAAATGGATAGAGCGTCCTCCTATCTTGGAGGTGAAAACCATCCCAATATCGTTGCAATTAAGTTTATCCACAAACTGTTGAAAGAGAGTGACTGGTCCATCCCACAGCATCAGGACGTCATCAATGTATTGTCCGTAAAATAAAATGTGCTCAGTGAACAACTCAAACTCATCAGAAAAAACAAACGTGCTCTACCACCACCCTAAAAACAAATTTGCATTATTAGGTGCACAAGAAGCCCCCATAGCAGTGCCCTGTATCTGGTGATAGAATGTGCCATTGAATAAAAAGTAATTATGTGTCAAAATAAATGTGAGTAGGGCTAAGACAAAAGTGTTGTGTTCGTGAAATAAAGTGCTTTTAGTGCTTAAGAACCTCGAGACTGCCTCTACTCCTAGTTCATGTCGGATATTACTGTAGAGGCTCTCTACATCAAGACTTGTGAGTATAGTAGTGTGTCACAGTGATATTACTCAGTTTAACAACTGTATCCTTAGTGTCTTGTAGATAAGATGGAAGTGTCGTGACAAAAGAAGATAAAACGTGATCCAAATAAATACTACCACCTTGTGTTAAACAATTATTCCCTAAAACAATAAGTCTACCCCTAATAGGAATCGTGGCTTTGGAGAGTGAATAAAATGTGAATAAAATCTTGGGACGGGGGTTATACATAACCTTGATGTCACGTACCAGGATGTAGGCAGTCACAAACAGGATGTGGATCAAAGGTTCATAGTCAAGAAACGTAGCAGAAAGGTCTGGGTACACGGGTATGGCAAACAGGCAATAGGAAATGCTTTCTTTCAGGCAATAGGCACTGAAGATCCGGAAGGGGAGTGTGGGAGGTGCAGGAACTTATAATGTGGTGTCTGGTGCAAAGACTAATTATAGGCGCACTGGCCCTTTAAATCTCCGATGGGGACGAATGCAGCGGAGCTGAGTTACAGAGGCAGCAGAGCGGGATAAGAGACAGGCTGGGATTTGCATGCGGGCGCGCCCTGCGATGCAAATCCCAGCCCCGCCGACAGACGGGGACCCCGGGACACTGCGCTCACGGCCGGAGTGCAGCGCGTGACAGTACCCCCCTTTGGTCTTTCCCTCTTCTTATGGCTCAGAAACTTTTTAAGAAGATCTTGGTTCAGAATATTGTCCTGAGGCTCCCAAGACCTCTCCTCAGGACCGAATCCTTCCCAATCCACAAGGAAGTAGCGTTTCCCTCTGACCAGCTTGGAGCCAAGAGTTTCCTTTACAGCAAAAACATCAGAGGTACAAGAGATGGAGGAAGGCATGATGTCTTTTTGAGAAAAACGGTTGTGGATGACAGGCTTCAAGAGGGAGACATGGAAGGAATTCAGGATCCGAAGAGAGGAGGGCAGATGGAGGGAATACGCCACTGGATTAAGTTGTTTTTTGACTTTATAGGGACCCAAAAAACATGAACCTAGTTTATAAGAGGGTACCTTAAAGCGGATGTACTTGGAGGACAACCACACGTTGACCCCAGGAGAGAACTCGGGAGGAGGACGTCTTTTCCTGTCCGCTTGTGACTTCATACTGTTCGTAGCAAGAAGAAGGGAGTGTCGAGTCTTCTGCCTGATGGAGGCGAAATTCCGAACCAGTTTGTCAGCTATAGGTACTCCGGAGGAAGAGGAAGACGAGGGAAGAGGTGGACGAGGATGAAGGCCGAAGACCACAAAGAAGGGTGAAGTTCCAGTGGATTCAGAATTCCTATGGTTTTAAAAAAATTTGGCCCAGGGTAGTAAATTGGTCCAGTCGTCTTGACGAGCGAAGACAAAATGGCGAAGATAGTCCCCCAGGACCTGATTCCCCCTTTCGACTTGACCATTGGATTGAGGGTGGTAAGCCGAGAAGTCCAATTTAACTTGAAGACGGGAACAGAGGGCCTTCCAGAACTTGGAGACGAACTGGACCCCCCGATCAGAGACAATAAGGAGACGGAAGATGTGAGCGAAGAATAGCTTGGCAAGCTGCGGTGCAGATGGCAAACCTGGCAAGGGCACAAAATGAGCCATTTTAAAAAAACGGTCAACCACAACCCAGATGACCGTGTTGCCGCTGGAAGATGGAAGGTCGGTGATGAAGTCCATTGCTATGTTGGTCCAGGGCAACTCAGGAACTGGCAAAGGTTGTAGTAGATCAGCAGGCTTGGCACGAGGGGTCTTGTCCCAGGCACAGAACGAACAAGAGCGGACAAAGTCAACAACATCTTTTCTCAGAGTTGGCAATCAATACAGTCAGGAGATGAGTTGCAAGGACTTACGTATACCGGCCAAAAGAGAGGAATGACCCCATTTCAAGATTCAGAGTCTTAGGCGGGGAGTAACGTAGGTCTTCCCAGGAGGCAGGTGCTGAGGAGTTGATGGAGCTGCAGAAATGAGACGATCGGGAGGTATAATATGCTGAGGATGTGACTCTTGATCTAGTACTTCAGAGGATCTAGATAGCGTGTCAGTACGATGATTCTTCTATGTTGGCCGGAAATGAATAAAAAAGTCAAATCTGGAGAAAAACAGAGACCAACGGGCCTGTCAAGGGATGAGATGATGAGCAGTTTGTAGATATAGCAAGTTCTTTTGGTCAGTATAAATGGTCAGTGGATGTACAGAGCCCTCCAAGAGATGGCACCATTCTTCCAAGGCCAACTTAATAGCCAAGAGCTCACAATCTCCTATTGTATAGTTTTTCTCCGCAGGTGGGAAGGTTTTAGAGAAGAAACCGCAGGTTACAGTTTTTCCTTTGGATGATTTTTGTGTCAAAATAGCATTTTTTTTTTGTAAGAGAGACGATGGGGGAAACCAAGGTGGAAAATGCCGAATAAATTGCCGATAGTAATTGGCAAAGTCGAAGAAGCACTGAATCGCTTTTTAAGCTAGAAGGTCGAGGCCAATCCAGTACTGCAGATAACTTGTTGGGATCCATTTGCAGACCTTGACTGATGACAATATATCCCAGAAACAGAAGGCTGGTCTTCTCAAAATTACACTTTTCAAGTTTTGCATAGAGATGATTGTCTCAGAGGCGCTGTAAGACTTGGCGGAGGGGAGAACAATGAGTATGGAGGTCGGGCGAGCAGATGAGAATGTCATCTAAGTAGACAACAACACAGGAGTACAGGAGATCACAAAAAATGTCATTGACAAACACCATGGGGGTCCCTGGTGCTCTGGGGCCAATTGCAGTGTTGATAGCTGGTGTGATGTTTCCCTGAGCCATTGTCTGGCCCGTTGCAGTGGACAAAAAGGAAGAGGATGTACCAACCGACTCTGAATAGTTGCCTCAAGGGCCACCTTGACCTGTTGGCTGCCATGTATTACTCGAGAACTGAGGTCTCACACTAGGGCCACCAGTTTGAGTAGTAGGACGCTTTACTTGTGACTGTCTGAACCGATGGGCCTTTGTTTTTAGTTTGTAACGGGGCCGCTGTGTATTAGTACTGTCTGATAAGAAACCTTCTGTTCCAGATGTCCCGGATTCAGAGAGGTCAGTATGTCTCTGTGTTGGCTGATTTGAATAATGGGACCTATACTGTGTGTTAGGATTGTTATAGCCTCGGTAAGTATATACCTGATTATTGGCAAAGTCCGTATAGTCTCTGATATATTTTGTGTTTTTTATCTTTAATTTCGTTTTTAAACTGATCTAGATGAATTTGCAATTTGGACTCTAAAGTCATAATTTCTGGATGTCCAGCAAAACTCTGAATGCTCTTTAAGGGGTACTCTTGTGGAAAACTTTTAAAAAATTTTTTTTTTTTTAAATCAACTGGTGACAGCAAGTTAAACAGATTTGTAAATTACTTCTATTAAAAAAATCTTAATCCTTCCAGTACTTATTAGCTGCTGAATACTACAGAGGAAATTATTTTCTTTTTGTAACACAGTGCTCTCTGCTGACATCTCTGTCTATTTTAGGAACTGTCCAGAGCAGCATATATTTTCTATTGGGATTTTCTCCTACTCTGGACAGTTCTTAAAATGGACAGAGGTGTCAGCAGAGAGCTCTGTGTTCCAAAAAGATAAGAATTTCCTCTTAGTATTCAGCAGCTAATAAGTACTGGAAGGATTAAGATTTTTTAATAGAAGTAATTTACAAATCTGTTTAACTTTCTGGCACCAGTTGATAAAAAAAAAAAAAAGTTTTCCACCAGAGTACCCCTTTAAGTTCAGTCTCCAACTCCTGACTTACAGTACCCAAATGTTTCTTTTCGTATTCTAAAAGATAGGCTATCATACGCAAAGAACTTTCGGTAAGCACCTGTTCCCAACCTTTGATAAATGATTGATCTTCACGATGGGAATTAGGAATGATTGGTATACAAAGACCCCTATAGACAATGCCTTGTTGTGCATATGTGTCTAAACTTTTCACTACCCACCACGATCTGATATATGTTTTGGAAAGATTTCTGAAAGCCTTTCTGATTAGCTTGGTGAGGCGGTAAATTGTCAGTAGAGAAACCTGTAGGGCTTCTGCAGCAAAACTTTCTATATTCACTTATTGTGACAAAAAGCCTGCCATTACAATAACTAGGATACCAATGGGTATACACCGAGAACTAAATTTCAAAAATACAACTCAAACCATAAACCCAAAGGGCATAAGAGGCCCATAAACAATAATGAACTGAACCCATGGGCCGAAGCCCGGGGTAAACACACCCCTATTAATATACCCTTAAAAAGTAACTTATTAACAATTATTAAAATGAACCCAGAAAAAGTTAAAACTATTTCCAGTGAGACCCGAAATTTATATATGTAAATATCATCCAGTGGTTCATTAGGTATCTGCAGTACCTGTTAACCTATACTGGAGTTACAACTCCTTTACATAGATAAATTACGGGTCCCAGTGGAAATACTTTTCACTTTTTCTGGGTTAATTTTCCCCTCTGCTTGGTACCGGAGGGAGGAAGCACAGGAAAGTCCTCCAAAGAGAGAGTGCCAGCAGCTGGAGGAGGAGCTGCTGGGCCAGGAGAGAAAGGAGGCTGGGTGGGGCAGGGGTCGAGACGGAGATTAGAGAATATAGAGAAAAAAATTACTGCAGCGGCGCTTTCATCCAAGAAGTCGGAGATTCAGACGGTATCGGTTTCAATAGCTCTTTTATTGAATACTTGGTAGAAACAGCATACAAAATAAATAAAATGAAATGACAATAATGGCAAGACGTGTTTCGGGAGGGTAATCTCCCTTTATCAGTTGCAGAAGGTAGAGTCGTATCAGGAAGGGCTGAGCAACAGGGACCAGGCCTCATCATAATGGCAGCGATTTGGTGGGATCCCAGCAGCACTTTTAACACTTTTACTTTAGGAGATCTCACTACTACTCCACAATTATTGAAATGTTGTGCTTGTGGCATAGTTGCTTCTAATCCTTTTTCCAATAGGTAACAATTGTTTTGTTGTAATCCTGGCCGCACAATGATTTTACTTTTATCCGCAGAGACTTTTCTACCACCATAGCTCCATTTTCGATTGTAGCATGCCAGCTGCAGTCTATATAACTATTGTGTAGAATGTACATGCAACTTTTATGAGCTTTTCATTCAAATTTTATGCAAAACAACATCATGGGAATACAAAGACAAAAAGTTACTTAAAAAGTCATAAAAATTGCACGCAGAACCGATGAAGCTGAAAAATTGCACAACTAGAACTAATCCAAATGTCTGTGAACTGTCTGTTCTCTTTTGTTTGGCTTCCATATGTAATAAAGCATCCTCTAAAACATTGCATGACAATATGGCAAACCTCTATATCTCTTCATAGCAGACTAAAGCATGAGGTCCATCTTCTTGTGGTAGCGGGGTGTGATGATGGCAGATGGTATTACCCTGGGGGCAGATGGCATTAACCCCATGTATTCGTGATGCCAGGGTGTGGTTTAGCCTAAAACCACCCAAAAGGTATACTGCTGGATCCTTGTTACGCCGAGCGCTCCGGGTCCCCGCTCCTCCCCGGAGCGCTCGCAACATTCTCGCAATTGCAGCGCCCCGGTCAGACCTGCTGACCGGGTGCGCTGCGATACCTCTCCCAGCCGGGATGCGATTCGCTATGCGGCAGGCGCCCGCTCGCGATGCGCATCCCGGCTCCCGTACCTGACTCGCTCTCCGTCGGTCTTGTCCCGGCGCGCGCGGCCCCGCTCCCTAGGGCGCGCGCGCGCCGGGTCTCTGCGATTTAAAGGGCCAGTGTGCCGCTGATTGGCGCCTGGTTCTAATTAGTGAATTCACCTGTGCACTTCCCTATATAACCTCACTTCCCCTTCCCTTCCTTGCCGGATCTTGTTGCCATCGTGCCAGTGAAAGCGTTTCCCAGTGTGTTCCTAGCCTGTGTTCCAGACCTCCTGCCGTTGCCCCTGACTACGATCCTTGCTGCCTGCCCCGACCTTCTGCTACGTCCGACCTTGCTCTTGTCTACTCCCTTGTACCGCGCCTATCTTCAGCAGTCAGAGAGGTTGAGCCGTTGCTAGTGGATACGACCTGGTTGCTACCGCCGCTGCAAGACCATCCCGCTTTGCGGCGGGCTCTGGTGAAAACCAGTAGCAGCTTAGAACCGGTCCACTAGCACGGTCCACGCCAATCCCTCTCTGGCACAGAGGATCCACCTCCTGCCAGCCGAATCGTGACAGTAGATCCGGCCATGGATCCCGCTGAAGTTCCACTGCCAGTTGTCGCCGACCTCACCACTGTGGTCGCCCAGCAGTCGCAATAGATAGCGCAACAAGGCCACCAGCTGTCTCAATTGACCGTGATGCTACAGCAGTGTTACGCCGAGCGCTCCGGGTCCCCGCTCCTCCCCGGAGCGCTCGCTTCTCTCTCGCTACCGCAGCGCTCCGGGCAGCTCCAATATGGCAAACCTCTATATCTCTTCATAGCAGACTAAAGCATGAGGTCCATCTTCTTGTGGTAGCGGGGTGTGATGATGGCAGATGGTATTACCCTGGGGGCAGATGGCATTAACCCCATGTATTCGTGATGCCAGGGTGTGGTTTAGCCTAAAACCACCCAAAAGGTATACTGCTGGATCCTTGTTACGCCGAGCGCTCCGGGTCCCCGCTCCTCCCCGGAGCGCTCGCAACATTCTCGCAATTGCAGCGCCCCGGTCAGACCTGCTGACCCGGTGCGCTGCGATACCGTCTCCAGCCGGGATGCGATTCGCGATGCGGGTAGCGCCCGCTCGCGATGCGCATCCCGGCTCCCGTACCTGACTCGCTCTCCGTCTGTCCTGTCCCGGCGCGCGCGGCCCCGCTCCCTAGGGCGCGCACGCGCCGGGTCTCTGCGATTTAAAGGGCCACTGCGCCGCTGATTGGCGCAGTGGTTCCAATTAGTGTGTTCACCTGTGCACTCCCTATTTATTCCTCACTTCCCCTTCACTCCCTCGCCGGATCTTGTTGCCATTGTGCCAGTGAAAGCGTTTCCTTGTGTGTTCCTAGCCTGTGTTCCAGACCTCCTGCCGTTGCCCCCGACTACGATCCTTGCTGCCTGCCCCGACCTTCTGCTACGTCCGACCTTGCTTCTGTCTACTCCCTTGTACCGCGCCTATCTTCAGCAGTCAGAGAGGTTGAGCCGTTGCTAGTGGATACGACCTGGTCACTACCGCCGCAGCAAGACCATCCCGCTTTGCGGCGGGCTCTGGTGAAAACCAGTAGTGACTTAGAACCGATCCACTAGCACGGTCCACGCCAATCCCTCTCTGGCACAGAGGATCCACTACCTGCCAGCCGGCATCGTGACAGTAGATCCGGCCATGGATCCCGCTGAAGTTCCTCTGCCAGTTGTCGCCGACCTCACCACGGTGGTCGCCCAGCAGTCACAACAGATAGCGCAACAAGGCCAACAGCTGTCTCAACTGACCGTGATGCTACAGCAGCTACTACCACAGCTTCAGCAATCATCTCCTCCGCCAGCTCCTGCACCTCCTCCGCAGCGAGTGGCCGCTTCTGGTCTACGACTATCCTTGCCGGATAAATTTGATGGGGACTCTAAATTCTGCCGTGGCTTTCTTTCCCAATGTTCCCTGCACTTGGAGATGATGTCGGACCAGTTCCCTACTGAAAGGTCTAAGGTGGCTTTCGTAGTCAGCCTTCTGTCTGGAAAAGCTCTGTCATGGGCCACACCGCTCTGGGACCGCAATGACCCCGTCACTGCCTCTATACACTCCTTCTTCTCAGAAATTCGAAGTGTCTTTGAGGAACCTGCCCGAGCCTCTTCTGCTGAGACTGCCCTGTTGAACCTGGTCCAGGGTAATTCTTCCGTTGGCGAGTACGCCGTACAATTCCGTACTCTTGCTTCAGAATTATCCTGGAATAATGAGGCCCTCTGCGCGACCTTTAAAAAAGGCCTATCCAGCAACATTAAAGATGTTCTGGCCGCACGAGAAATCCCTGCTAACCTACATGAACTCATCCATCTTGCCACTCGCATTGACATGCGTTTTTCCGAAAGGCGTCAGGAGCTCCGCCAGGATATGGACTTTGTTCGCACAAGACGTTTTTTCTCCCCGGCTCCTCTCTCCTCTGGTCCCCTGCAATCCGTTCCTGTGCCTCCCGCCGTGGAGGCTATGCAGGTCGACCGGTCTCGCCTGACACCTCAGGAGAGGACACGACGCCGCATGGAGAATCTCTGCCTGTACTGTGCCAGTACCGAACACTTCCTGAGGGATTGTCCTATCCGTCCTCCCCGCCTGGAAAGACGTACGCCGACTCCGCACAAAGGGGAGACAGTCCTTGATGTCTACTCTGCTTCTCCACGTCTTACTGTGCCTGTGCGGATATCTGCCTCTGCCTTCTCCTTCTCTACTATGGCCTTCTTGGATTCCGGATCTGCAGGAAATTTTATTTTGGCCTCTCTCGTCAACAGGTTCAACATCCCAGTGACCAGTCTCGCCAGACCCCTCTACATCAATTGTGTAAACAATGAAAGATTGGACTGTACCATACGTTTCCGCACGGAGCCCCTTCTAATGTGCATCGGACCTCATCACGAGAAGATTGAATTTTTGGTCCTCCCCAATTGCACTTCCGAAATCCTCCTTGGACTACCCTGGCTTCAACTCCATTCCCCAACCCTGGATTGGTCCACTGGGGAGATCAAGAGTTGGGGGCCCTCTTGTTTCAAGGACTGCCTAAAACCGGTTCCCAGTACCCCTTGCCGTGACTCTGTGGTTCCCCCTGTAACCGGTCTCCCTAAGGCCTATATGGACTTTGCGGATGTTTTTTGCAAAAAACAAGCTGAGACTCTACCTCCTCACAGGCCTTATGATTGTCCTATTGACCTCCTCCCGGGCACTACTCCACCCCGGGGCAGAATCTATCCTCTGTCCGCCCCAGAGACTCTTGCTATGTCGGAGTACATCCAGGAAAATTTAAAAAAAGGCTTTATCCGTAAATCCTCCTCTCCTGCCGGAGCCGGATTTTTCTTTGTGTCCAAAAAAGATGGCTCTCTACGCCCTTGCATTGACTACCGCGGTCTTAATAAAATCACGATAAAGAACCGCTACCCCCTACCCCTCATCTCTGAACTCTTTGATCGCCTCCAAGGTGCCCACATCTTTACCAAACTGGACTTAAGAGGTGCTTATAATCTCATCCGCATCAGAGAGGGGGATGAATGGAAAACGGCATTTAACACTAGAGATGGACACTTTGAGTATCTGGTCATGCCCTTTGGCCTGTGCAACGCCCCTGCCGTCTTCCAAGACTTTGTTAATGAAATTTTTCGTGATCTCTTATACTCCTGTGTTGTTGTATATCTGGACGATATCCTGATTTTTTCTGCCAATCTAGAAGAACACCGCCAGCATGTCCGTATGGTTCTTCAGAGACTTCGTGACAATCAACTTTATGCCAAGATAGAGAAATGTCTGTTTGAATGCCAATCTCTTCCTTTCCTAGGATACTTGGTCTCTGGCCAGGGACTACAAATGGATCCAGACAAACTCTCTGCCGTCTTAGATTGGCCACGCCCCTCCGGACTCCGTGCTATCCAACGTTTTTTGGGGTTCGCCAATTATTACAGGCAATTTATTCCACATTTTTCTACCGTTGTGGCCCCTATCGTGGCTTTAACCAAAAAAAATGCCAATCCCAAGTCTTGGCCTCCTCAAGCGGAAGACGCCTTTAAACGGCTCAAGTCTGCCTTTTCTTCGGCTCCCGTGCTCTCCAGACCTGACCCATCTAAACCCTTCCTATTGGAGGTTGATGCCTCCTCTGTAGGAGCTGGAGCGGTCCTTCTACAAAAAAATTCTTCCGGGCATGCTGTTACTTGTGGTTTTTTTTCTAGGACCTTCTCTCCGGCGGAGAGGAACTACTCCATCGGGGATCGAGAGCTTCTAGCCATTAAATTAGCACTTGAGGAATGGAGGCATCTGCTGGAGGGATCAAGATTTCCTGTTATTATTTACACCGATCACAAGAACCTCTCCTATCTCCAGTCTGCCCAACGGCTGAATCCTCGCCAGGCCAGGTGGTCTCTGTTCTTTGCCCGATTTAATTTTGAAATTCACTTTCGGCCTGCCGATAAGAACATTAGGGCCGATGCTCTCTCTCGTTCCTCGGATGCCTCGGAAGTTGAACTCTCTCCGCAACACATCATTCCTCCTGACTGCCTGATCTCCACTTCTCCAGCCTCCATCAGGCAAACTCCTCCAGGAAAGACCTTCGTCTCTCCACGCCAACGCCTCGGAATCCTCAAATGGGGTCACTCCTCCCATCTCGCAGGTCATACAGGCATCAAGAAATCTGTGCAACTCATCTCTCGCTTCTATTGGTGGCCGACTCTGGAGACGGATGTCGTGGACTTTGTGCGAGCCTGCACTGTCTGTGCTCGGGATAAGACTCCTCGCCAGAAGCCCGCTGGTTTTCTTCATCCTCTGCCTGTCCCCGAACAGCCTTGGTCTCTGATTGGTATGGATTTTATTACAGACCTACCCCCATCCCGTGGCAACACTGTTGTTTGGGTGGTCGTTGATCGATTCTCCAAGATGGCACATTTCATCCCTCTTCCTGGTCTTCCTTCAGCGCCTCAGTTGGCTAAACAATTTTTTGTACACATTTTTCGTCTTCACGGGTTGCCCACACAGATAGTCTCGGATAGAGGCGTCCAATTCGTGTCAAAATTCTGGAGGGCTCTCTGTAAACAACTCAAGATTAAATTAAACTTTTCTTCTGCATATCATCCTCAATCCAATGGACAAGTAGAAAGAATTAACCAGGTCTTGGGTGATTATTTACGACATTTTGTTTCCTCCCGCCAGGATGATTGGGCAGATCTTCTACCATGGGCCGAATTCTCGTATAACTTTAGAGTCTCTGAATCTTCCTCCAAATCCCCATTTTTCGTGGTGTACGGCCGTCACCCTCTTCCCCCCCTCCCTACTCCCTTGCCCTCTGGTTTGCCCGCTGTAGATGAAGTGACTCGTGATCTTTCCACCATATGGAAAGAGACCCAAGATTCTCTTTTACAGGCTTCATCTCGCATGAAAAAGTTTGCCGATAAGAAAAGAAGAGCTCCCCCCATTTTTGCTCCCGGAGACAAGGTATGGCTCTCCGCTAAATATGTCCGCTTTCGTGTCCCCAGTTACAAACTGGGTCCACGCTATCTTGGTCCCTTCAAAGTCTTGTGCCAAATTAATCCTGTCTCTTACAAACTTCTTCTTCCTCCTTCTCTCCGTATTCCTAATGCCTTTCATGTCTCTCTTCTTAAACCACTCATCATCAACCGTTTCTCTCCCAAATTAGTTTCTCCCACTCCTGTCTCCGGTTCTTCTGACGTCTTCTCAGTGAAAGAGATACTGGCCTCCAAGACGGTCAGAGGAAAAAAGTTCTTTTTGGTGGATTGGGAGGGCTGTGGACCTGAAGAGAGATCCTGGGAACCTGAGGACAACATCCTAGACAAAAGTCTGCTCCTCAGGTTCTCAGGCTCTAAGAAGAGGGGGAGACCCAAGGGGGGGGGGGTACTGTTACGCCGAGCGCTCCGGGTCCCCGCTCCTCCCCGGAGCGCTCGCTTCTCTCTCGCTACCGCAGCGCTCCGGGCAGCTCCACTGACCCGGTGCGCTGCGATACCGTCTCCAGCCGGGATGCGATTCGCGATGCGGGTAGCGCCCGCTCGCGATGCGCATCCCGGCTCCCGTACCTGACTCGCTCTCCGTCTGTCCTGTCCCGGCGCGCGCGGCCCCGCTCCCTAGGGCGCGCACGCGCCGGGTCTCTGCGATTTAAAGGGCCACTGCGCCGCTGATTGGCGCAGTGGTTCCAATTAGTGTGTTCACCTGTGCACTCCCTATTTATTCCTCACTTCCCCTTCACTCCCTCGCCGGATCTTGTTGCCATTGTGCCAGTGAAAGCGTTTCCTTGTGTGTTCCTAGCCTGTGTTCCAGACCTCCTGCCGTTGCCCCCGACTACGATCCTTGCTGCCTGCCCCGACCTTCTGCTACGTCCGACCTTGCTTCTGTCTACTCCCTTGTACCGCGCCTATCTTCAGCAGTCAGAGAGGTTGAGCCGTTGCTAGTGGATACGACCTGGTCACTACCGCCGCAGCAAGACCATCCCGCTTTGCGGCGGGCTCTGGTGAAAACCAGTAGTGACTTAGAACCGATCCACTAGCACGGTCCACGCCAATCCCTCTCTGGCACAGAGGATCCACTACCTGCCAGCCGGCATCGTGACAAGCAGCTACTACCACAGCTTCAGCAATCATCTCCTCCGCCAGCTCCTGCACCTCCTCCGCAGCGAGTGGCCGCTTCCGGCCTATGACTTTCCTTGCCGGATAAATTTGATGGGGACTCTAACTTTTGCCGTGGCTTTCTTTCACAATGTTCCCTGCACTTGGAGATGATGTCGGACCAGTTTCCTACTGAAAGGTCTAAGGTGGCTTTCGTAGTCAGCCTTCTGTCTGGGGAAGCTCTGTCATGGGCCACACCGCTCTGGGACCGCAATGACCCCGTCACTGCCTCTGTACACTCCTTCTTCTCGGAAATTCAAAGTGTCTTTGAGGAACCTGCCCGAGCCTCTTCTGCTGAGACTGCCCTGCTGAACCTGGTCCAGGGTAATTCTTCCGTTGGCGAGTACGCCATCCAATTCCGTACTCTTGCTTCCGAATTATCCTGGAATAATGAGGCCCTCTGCGCGACCTTTAAAAAAGGCCTATCCAGCAACATTAAAGATGTTCTGGCCGCACGAGAAATTCCTGCTAACCTGCATGAACTCATTCATCTTGCCACTCGCATTGACATGCGTTTTTCCGAAAGGCGTCAGGAGCTCCGCCAGGATATGGACTTTGTTCGCACGAGGCGTTTTTTCTCCCCGGCTCCTCTCTCCTCTGGTCCTCTGCAATCCGTTCCTGTGCCTCCCGCCGTGGAGGCTATGCAAGTTGACCGGTCTCGCTTGACACCTCAAGAGAGGACACGACGCCGCATGGAGAATCTTTGCCTGTACTGTGCCGGTACCGAACACTTCCTGAAGGATTGTCCTATCCGTCCTCCCCGCCTGGAAAGACGTATGCTGACTCCGCACAAAGCTGAGACAGTTCTTGATGTCAACTCTGCTTCTCCACGCCTTACTGTGCCTGTGCGGATATCTGCCTCTACCTTCTCCTTCTCTACTAAGGCCTTCTTGGATTCCGGATCTGCAGGAAATTTTATTTTGGCCTCTCTCATCAACAGGTTCAACATCCCAGTGACCAGTCTCGCCAGACCCCTCTACATCAATTGTGTTAACAATGAAAGATTGGACTGTGCCGTGCGTTACCGCACGGAACCCCTCCTAATGTGCATCGGACCTCATCACGAAAAAATTGAGTTTTTGGTCCTCTCCAATTGCACTTCCGAAATTCTCCTTGGACTACCGTGGCTTCAACGCCATTCCCCAACCCTTGATTGGTCCACAGGAGAGATCAAGAGCTGGGGTACTTCTTGTTTCAAGGACTGTCTTAAACCGGTTCCCAGTACTCCCTGCCGTGACCCTGTGGTTCCCCCTGTAACCGGTCTCCCTAAGGCTTATATGGACTATGCTGACGTATTTTGCAAAAAGCAAGCTGAGACTTTACCCCCTCACAGGCCTTTTGACTGTCCTATTGACCTCCTCCCGGGCACTACTCCACCCCGGGGCAGAATTTATCCTCTGTCCGCCCCAGAGACTCTTGCTATGTCTGAATACATCCAGGAAAATTTAAAAAAGGGGTTTATCCGCAAATCCTCCTCTCCTGCCGGAGCTGGATTTTTATTTGTGTCCAAAAAGGATGGCTCCCTACGTCCTTGCATTGATTACCGCGGACTTAATAAAATCACGGTAAAGAACCGCTACCCCCTACCTCTTATCTCTGAACTCTTTGATCGCCTTCAAGGTGCCCACATCTTTACCAAACTGGACTTAAGAGGTGCATATAATCTCATCCGCATCAGGGAGGGGGACGAATGGAAAACTGCATTTAACACCAGAGATGGACACTTTGAGTATCTGGTCATGCCCTTTGGCCTGTGCAACGCCCCTGCCGTCTTCCAAGACTTTGTTAATGAAATTTTTCGTGATCTCTTATATTCCTGTGTTGTTGTGTATCTGGACGATATTCTGATTTTTTCTGCCAACTTAGAAGAACATCGCCAGCATGTCCGCATGGTTCTTCAGAGACTTCGAGACAATCAACTTTATGCCAAAATGGAGAAATGTCTGTTTGAATGTCAATCTCTTCCTTTCCTAGGATACTTGGTCTCTGGCCAGGGACTACAAATGGACCCAGATAAACTCTCTGCCGTCTTAGATTGGCCACGCCCCTCCGGACTCCGTGCTATCCAACGTTTTTTGGGGTTCGCCAATTATTACAAACAATTCATTCCACATTTTTCTACTATTGTGGCTCCTATCGTGGCTTTAACCAAGAAGAATGCCAATCCTAAGTCCTGGTCTCCCCAAGCGGAAGACGCATTTAAACGGCTCAAGTCTGCCTTTTCTTCTGCTCCCGTGCTCTCCAGACCTGACCCATCTAAACCCTTCCTATTGGAGGTTGATGCCTCCTCAGTGGGAGCTGGAGCGGTCCTTCTACAAAAAAATTCTTCTGGGCATGCTGTTACTTGTGGGGTTTTTTCTAGGACCTTCTCTCCGGCGGAGAGGAACTACTCCATCGGGGATCGAGAACTACTGGCCATTAAATTGGCACTTGAGGAATGGAGGCATCTGCTGGAGGGATCAAAATTTCCAGTTATCATTTACACCGATCACAAGAATCTCTCCTATCTCCAGTCTGCCCAACGGCTGAATCCTCGCCAGGCCAGGTGGTCGTTGTTCTTTGCCCGTTTTAACTTTGAAATTCATTTTCGCCCTGCCGACAAGAACATTAGGGCCGATGCTCTCTCTCGTTCCTCGGATGCCTCGGAAGTAGAGGTCTCTCTGCAACACATCATTCCTCCTGACTGTCTGATCTCCACTTCTCCAGTCTCCATCAGGCAAACTCCTCCAGGGAAGACCTTCGTTTCTCCACGCCAACGTCTCGGGATTCTCAAATGGGGTCACTCCTCCCACCTCGCAGGCCATGCGGGCATCAAAAAGTCCTTGCAACTCATCTCTCGTTTCTATTGGTGGCCGACTCTGGAGACGGATGTTGTTGATTTTGTGCGGGCCTGTACTGTCTGTGCCCGGGATAAGACTCCTCGCCAGAAGCCTGCTGGTCTCCTTCATCCTCTGCCTGTCCCCGAACAGCCTTGGTCTCTGATTGGTATGGACTTTATTACAGACTTACCCCCATCCCGTGGCAACACTGTTGTTTGGGTGGTCGTTGATCGATTTTCCAAGATGGCACATTTTATTCCTCTTCCTGGTCTCCCTTCAGCGCCTCAGTTGGCAAAACAATTTTTTGTACACATTTTTCGTCTTCACGGTTTGCCCACACAGATCGTCTCGGATAGAGGCGTCCAATTCGTGTCTAAATTCTGGAGGGCCCTCTGTAAACAGCTCAAGATTAAATTAAACTTCTCTTCTTCTTATCATCCCCAATCCAATGGGCAAGTAGAAAGAATTAACCAGGTCCTGGGTGACTATTTACGGCATTTTGTTTCCTCCCGCCAGGATGACTGGGCAGATCTTCTACCATGGGCCGAATTTTCATACAACTTCAGAGTCTCAGAATCTTCTGCTAAGTCCCCATTTTTCGTGGTGTACGGCCGTCACCCTCTTCCCCCCCTCCCTACTCCCTTGCCCTCTGGTTTGCCCGCTGTGGATGAAGTGACTCGTGATCTTTCCACCATATGGAAAGAGACCCAAAATTCTCTTTTACAGGCTTCATCCCGCATGAAAAGGTTTGCCGATAAGAAAAGAAGAACTCCCCCCATTTTTGCGCCCGGAGACAAGGTATGGCTCTCCGCTAAATATGTCCGCTTTCGTGTCCCCAGTTACAAACTGGGACCACGCTATCTTGGTCCTTTCAAAGTCTTGTGCCAGATTAATCCTGTCTCTTACAAACTCCTTCTTCCTCCTTCTCTCCGTATTCCCAATGCCTTCCATGTCTCTCTCCTTAAACCACTCATCATTAATCGCTTCTCTCCCAAATTTGTTTCTCCCACTCCTGTTTCCGGCTCTTCTGACGTCTTCTCCGTGAAGGAGATTCTGGCCTCCAAGACGGTCAGAGGAAAAAAAATTTTCCTGGTGGATTGGGAGGGCTGTGGTCCTGAAGAGAGATCCTGGGAACCTGAGGACAACATCCTAGACAAAAGTCTTGTCCTCAGGTTCTCAGGCTCCAAGAGGAGGGGGAGAACCAAGGGGGGGGGGTACTGTTACGCCGAGCGCTCCGGGTCCCCGCTCCTCCCCGGAGCGCTCGCAACATTCTCGCAATTGCAGCGCCCCGGTCAGACCTGCTGACCGGGTGCGCTGCGATACCTCTCCCAGCCGGGATGCGATTCGCTATGCGGCAGGCGCCCGCTCGCGATGCGCATCCCGGCTCCCGTACCTGACTCGCTCTCCGTCGGTCTTGTCCCGGCGCGCGCGGCCCCGCTCCCTAGGGCGCGCGCGCGCCGGGTCTCTGCGATTTAAAGGGCCAGTGTGCCGCTGATTGGCGCCTGGTTCTAATTAGTGAATTCACCTGTGCACTTCCCTATATAACCTCACTTCCCCTTCCCTTCCTTGCCGGATCTTGTTGCCATCGTGCCAGTGAAAGCGTTTCCCAGTGTGTTCCTAGCCTGTGTTCCAGACCTCCTGCCGTTGCCCCTGACTACGATCCTTGCTGCCTGCCCCGACCTTCTGCTACGTCCGACCTTGCTCTTGTCTACTCCCTTGTACCGCGCCTATCTTCAGCAGTCAGAGAGGTTGAGCCGTTGCTAGTGGATACGACCTGGTTGCTACCGCCGCTGCAAGACCATCCCGCTTTGCGGCGGGCTCTGGTGAAAACCAGTAGCAGCTTAGAACAGGTCCACTAGCACGGTCCACGCCAATCCCTCTCTGGCACAGAGGATCCACCTCCTGCCAGCCGAATCGTGACAATCTTGGGTTGGACACGGAGGGCAATAAAGACTCCGACGCCAAGTTACGGCCAACGGTAGCTTTACTGAGGGTAGACAGATGGTAAAGCCTATAAAGTTCTATACAGGCCCAAGGAGGTGACCAGTGACGCAGAGACCTTAAGGGCTTGCTGGGACCTGTAGTAGGACTGGACAATTGAATGCAGACCATGCTGACTTGACAGATGACAGGGACTGACTTGACTTGACTCATAAAGCTGTGACTTTATCTTACATGACTTGATGGTGGCTGCAGGACTGGACTTTGAGGTTTCCAACACTCTGGACACACACACTAGGCGACTGCACTGGACCTCAGCAGGAAGAGAGAGAGAGAAGCTCCACCCAGGGCTTATAGAGGGGAGACTAGCAGGAAGCCCATAGGTCACTCTTAGGATCACATGGTCACTGGTACCTCCTGGGTAACAATCACATGACATATCATATGGGATAACTCTTAAAGCAACATTACATTTTATTACACTTTACATGGTAAAACATATTTACAATGGGGAAACAAGTGGAGGGGTCCTAGGGGACACTGAAGGAGGCTGCCTGACAGGACATCAGGAACCCGGGTAACACCTCCCGTACTGGGCCACCACATTATCCCCTATCTAAAGGATAGGGGATAAGATGTCTGATCGCAGGGGTCCCACCGCTGGGTACCCCCGCAATCTCCCTGCTGCACCAGACATTCCTTTAAAGCATCGGGTGCAGCGCCGGAGGCTAGTGACTTCACGGCCGTGCCCCGCTCGTGATGTCACGCCCCCTCCCATAGACTTGCATTGAGGGGGCATGACCGAGACATCGCAAGCCTCCACCCGCATCGCCAGTCATCCAGCACGGAGCGAAGTTCGCTCCGTGCTCCAGATGTCTGGGATGCCACAGCCAAGATTGCGGGGGGTCCCCAGCGGCGGGACCCCTGCGACCAGACAGATAAGATGTCAGGGTCGGAGTGCCCCTTTAAGGGGGTTATCTAGGAATAGAAAAACAGTGCTAAGTTCTTTGAAAAACAGCACCACGCTTGTCCTTGGTTGTATGTGTTATTGCAGCTCAGTTCTATTGAAGTAAATGAAGCCAACCTGAGGACAGGGGTGGTGCTGTTGTTTTTAAGAAATCTGCTAGGTTTTTCTAATCCTGAATAACCCCTTCAGGTTTTATTCACACATATAGTTCTATGTAACCAAATGAATTGACTCAACACAGCTTCAAATCCTGTGCATCAAATATAAACAGAATAAAAACAATTAAAAAATAATTCTCCGAGAACTACTCCATAAACAGTGTTGTACTGACCACTACAGTGCAGACGTGCCTTACAATTAGCATCAATGAGGCCTTTATTCAGAGTTCAGCTTTATCAATCATGAGATGGCGGCTCAGGCAACAAAAATGGAGAAACATAGCTGCACATCCACCATTTGTATTTTTAGCCACGTCAAAGCCGCCTAGTCATAGTGGGTCCCTAACCAAACACTGGCTTAGCGCCGGGCGGCGAACACTGCCTCAGAGACACCATGCCCACCGGGGGAATGACCCAGTGGCCCGGCAGCCCCACTGCTGCCCGACCAAGCCCCTTGCTCCAGGCCACACCACCCCACAGACAAAGTATCACCGTAACAATGGCCACCACAGAGCACCACACCAGTGTGAACACCCACCATGTGCTCCCTGCCAGTGGTCTGGGAGAATGTTAGGAGGAAACCCTTATGCAGTCTCCTGCTAATAAAAAAAACACCTGGGCCGAATGGGTGGAGTGAAATGCTGACCATGGAAGAATGGAGAGACTACAATTGTAAAACAAAAATAGAGAAACAGAAACACAGCTGCACATCTACCGTTTATATTTTGATCTACTTGCTTCTCAGCATAATTTCAAAAACTGACAGGTTTTATGGTCATAAGGGTTTCCTCCTAACATTCTCCCAGCCCTCTGGCAGTGAGCACATGGTAGGTGTTCACACTGGTGTGGTGCTCTGTGGTGGCCATTGTTACGGTGATACTTTGTCTGTGGGGTGGTGTAGCCCGGAGCCAGGGGCTTGGTCGGGTAGCAGTGGGGCTGCCCGGCCACTGGGTCATTCCCCTTGTGGGCATGGTGTTGCGGAGGCAGTGGCCACCACCCGGCGCTACGACAGTGTTAGGATAGGGACCCACTGTGACTAGGTGGCCTTGACGTGGCGAGTGGGCTTTGTACTTTTTGATCAAAATGTATAATAACAACCTGTTAGTTTTTGAATTTATGCTGAGAAGCAATTAGATCAAATTACAAATGCTGGATGTGCGGCTATGTTTCTGTTTCTCTATTTTTGTTTTAGAATCCTGATTGTATCATTGGGGTGGGCTTCTGCATTTTGCTGGTGATGTGAGAGCATCTTAACCCCTTCTTGGCACACCCCATGTTGACCTTCAGGAACATATTATGCCGGCGCCAACACTCTCCTGAATGTCCGCACTGAGATTCAGGCGTGTGAACATAGCCTTATTTTTTCAGTTAATTTTTTGTCAGCCACAGACCTGTATGAGGGCTTGTTTTTGTGCCACCAATTGCTCTTTATAATGATACTTTTTATTTTACCATAAAATCTATGGCACAACCAAAAAAAATATTATTAATGGTGGGAAATTAATAAGCAACTTTTTGGGGGTTTAGTTTTTATGGCAAAACTGACATGTTCTCTTTATTTTGTGGGTCCATACGACTAAAATAATACCCATCTTTACAGCGTTTCTATTTTTGTACTGCTTAAAAAAAAAATAGTATGTTTAAAATGGTCATATTCTCACCCCTATAACTTTATCATTTTTCCGTATGTATGAGGGCTAATTTTTTGTGCTGTGATCTGTAGTTTTTCATCTGTTCCACTTTTGTGTATATGTGACTTCTTGATCAATTTTTATAATATTTTTTTTGTCAAATCAGCAATTTTGGTCTTTGTTTTTTTTTTTTTTACCTTTACGCCATTCCCCAAACGGGATCATTAACATAATATTTTAAAACCTCTTAAGAACGCAGGGCGTACCTGTACGCCCTGCGTCCGGTCCCGGTGACCCCGCATCACACAGGGTCGGTCCCGGCTGCTATTCATAGCCAGGACCCTGGGCTAATAGTGTGCGGCACCGATCGTTGTGCAGCACGCTATTAACCCTTCAGACGCGACCTTTCAAAGTTGATCGCCGCGTGGAAAATGAAAGTAAGCGCTTCCCGGCAGCTCAGTCGGGCTGATCGGGACTATCGCGATCCCGATCAGCTAGGACGCGAGCAGAGGCCTTACCTTACCTTGCTCTGTCGCGTCTGATCGGCGTTTGATTGCTCCAAGCCTGAGCTACAGGCTTGAGCAATCAAGCCCCTATCTCGCTGATCCATGCAAAGCTATGGCTTTGCAGGGATCAGGGTAAAACATCATAGTTACATAGTTACATAGTTACATAGTTCGTACGGTCGAAAAAAGACATATGTCCATCAAGTTCAACCAGGGAATTAAGGGGTAGGGGTGTGGCGCGATATTGGGGAAGGGATGGGATTTTATATTTCTTCATAAGCATCAATGTTATTTTGTTCCAGGAATGTATCTAATCCTGTTTTAAAGCTGTTAATTGTTCCTTCTGTGACCAGTTCCTGAGGTAGACCGTTCCATAAATTCACAGTTCTCAGTGTGTGCAGTGTTATAGGTCCCTATGGGACTGCAAAAAAAAAAAAAAAGTTAACAAAGGTCATTTAGCCCCTTCCCTAATAAAAGTTTGAATCACCCCCCTTTTCCCATAAAGAAAAACTGTGTAAATAAAAATAAACATATGTAGTATCAGCGCATGCGTATATGTAAAAACTATAAAAAAAATATATTGTTAATTAAATCGCACGGTCAATGGCGTACGTGCAAAAAAATTCCAAAATCCAAAATAGCGTATTTTTGGTCACTTTTTATATAATAAAAAAATGAATAAAAAGCGATCAAAAAGTCCGATCAATACAAAAATGGTACCGATCAAAACTTCAGAACACGGCGCAAAAAATGAGCCCCCATACGCAGAAAAATAAAAAAAGTTATAGGGGTCAGATGATGACAATTTTAAACGTATAAATTTTCCTGCATGTAGTTATGATTTTTTCAGAAGTGCGACAAAATCAAACCTATATAAGTCGGGTATCATTTTAACCGTATGGACCTACAGAATAATGATAAGGTGTAATTTTTACCGAAAAATGCACTGCGTGGAAACGGAAGCCACCAAAAGTTACAAAATGGCATTTCTTCTTCAATTTCGTCACACAATTATTTTTTTTCCCGTTTCGCCGTAGATTTTTGGGTAAAATGACTGATGTCCCTGCAAAGTAGAATTGGTGGAGCAAAAAATAAGCCATCAAATGGATTTTTAGGTGCAAAATTGAAAGCGTTATGATTTTTAAAAGGTGAGGAGGAAAAAATGAAAGTGCAAAAACGGAAAAACCCGTGGTCCTTAAAGAAGAAGTATCATGGACCAAGTCACTAATTTTTTTTTTCTATCATGTGAAAGTGCCTCAGCTCATCATTCTGACAATCTGCTCCTCATGTATCTCACCCTCTCCCTTCTCCTGCAATCCCCTCTGAAAGATCGGTACTTCCTGGAACATGGAGGTCCCTGACTTCCTGTCTCCCATAATGCCTTTCAGTTCATCATAGAAGTAGCCCAGCCTAGACCAGCGCTTCCTAACCAGGGTGCCTCCAGCTGTTGTGAAACTACAACTCCCAGCATGCCTGGGAGTTTTAGTTTTGCAACAGCTGGAGGCACCCTGGTTGGGATACACTGACCTAGACACTGATCACTTTCCTAACAGCAGGCTCAGTGTTTCCCTTCCCCCTGCTTCTATTCTCAGGACATTGTTCTTTCAGACTGACCTGCTGTCAGATTGTGATCAGTGCAGGGGAAAGCAGGGATCTCCCCCTCCCCCTCTGCTTCTTCTCGGGACATTGGGACATCGTTCTTGCTGTTATAAACACTGAGCTGGCTGTCAGATGCTTCCCTGCCGAGGAGATGAAGACGCTTGCTCAGCTAACTGGGGCTTCTATGATTGGCTGAAGCTGCACATGGGAGGTTCCCTTGCCGTGCACAGAGCTGGCTAAGCTGCAGAACTATGGGAAATTGTGACATCACGGCCCCCAGCATAATGCAGCTCAATGGGGGGTCGCAAGTCATCAGAACAGGGAGCTGCTGAACTTCCTCTCTGAACAAAGAAGCTAAAAAAACAGGTTTTACTTACAATATGGGTGAAGTCAGTGATTCACAAAGTGATATAACTTTTGCTTCTGCATTTAAAACACAATACTTTTTCTACATGGGACTTCTCCTTTAAGGGGTTAAATGGTTCTGACATTTTCACATGCAGCAATCCCAAATATATTGATTTATTTGTATATTTTACTTTATTATTTTTTTTCAGGTTGCTTCTTTCATTTTTAACAAGGCCTGGGTGCCTCCAGCTGTTGCAAAACTACAACTCCTAGCATGCCCGGACAGCCGAAGGCTGTCCGGGCATGCTGGGAGTTGTAGTTTTGCAACAGCTGGAGGCACTCTGGTTGGGAAACACTGATATGAGGGTCTTTTTATTTATTTATTTTTTTTTTAGAATTATTCCCCCTCTTCTGGACAGGTGGTCTACCTGTTGTCCTTGCTATTGTTGTCTTTGTATACTGTATAAGACCCCAGGACACAAACCCCCTGTATGACCAGCTGGGCTTTTACTATCCATTCCCCCGTCAATAAATAAATCCATTGTCTTGCTGACTTTCCCCCCCCTCAAATACTCTCATGATGATATAGAATCACCACGCTGTTTTTTGCTTTCTCTATTTATGGCTACTATTGTATACTTTATCACTTCTATTTGTTTCAGAAAACTGATTCTAGTGATTTGTCTACGTTTTATTGCACTCAACAAGAAAATGGGCCGAATGACGGTGTAAACAAAGGGAAGTAACAAAGAAAGCGGATTATGTATCGGGGACATACTCGTGCAAATGTCCAGTATCGGTCCCGATACAATACCAGTAAAAGTATCGGCACATCCCTATGTACAACATATATAGTGACCCCCCGGACTTATGATGGCCCCAACATATGATCATTTCAACATATGATGGCCTCTCAGAGCCCATCGTATGTTGAAGGCAGCATCGACATATGATGCTGCTGTGTGTCGGGGCCATCGTACAAACAGCTATCTGACAGCGCTGACAACTTCAGCAACTGATAGACAGTTGTTTAATGTGCCCCGTGTGCCCCGTTCTGCCTCCTGTTACTCACATGCTGTCCTGCTAACTCACGCAGGCTTCCACTGTGAGCTCCGTGTAAGCCCCGCCCCCCAGTGCAGCTATAGCCAATAGCCTGCAGCATCTTGCTGCAGGCATCCAATGAGCTGCTGGCTGCCCTCCCCTTCCTTTCCTATAGAGCTGTAGTCGGCAGGATCGTAATGGAGGACATTTTGTCCCCCCTGAAGGTATTTAAAGAGCACCTGTCATCAACAAAAACTTTTAATATGTTGTTCATAATCATTAATGAAGAGATATTGTAATATATCTTCATTAAAAAATATTAATATTTATACCAGTTTTTTCATTTTATACTTTTGGCCACTAGGGGTCACTCTTCTATGCCCGGTCTGCAAGCAGCATCCTATGCTTTTCATAGTAAGTGTACAACTTTTAGGACTAATGCTGAAGGGCTCTGGTCCTTCCACCGGAAGTTCAGTACTGTGAGCTACAAGCCTGCATATGCCTCTCATATAACAGCCAGTCACCTCCCCCTCCCCCCTGCCCCTCACCACACGTTATCTTATACATTGTATTATCTCACTGCAATCCCTGCTCTGTGCCCCCCCCCCCCCCCCCCCCCTGACATTCATCTTAATTACTGCCTCTGTAATTGCTCCCTCAGCCCCTGGTTCTCAGCATTGACTTTTTAGTGCAGAGAGACAGAGGATGCCATCCCTCACCTGTACTTAGTCTGTATGCACACTGCAGAGTGTTTCCCAACCAGGGTGCCTCCAGCTGTTGCAAAACTACAACTCCCAGCATGTCTGGACAGCTGTTGGCTGTCTGGGCATGCTGGGAGTTGTAGTTTTGCAACAGCTGGAGGTACGCTGGTTGGGAAACACTGCTGCAGAGGGAGAGCAGCATACAGGAAGACTGGCAGAAGCAGAGCCCCAGCCAAGCTTCATGTGACATCATGCCTGCCGGGACCCGCCTGTCACGATGCCGGCTGGCAGGTAGTGGATCCTCTGTGCCAGAGAGGGATTGGCGTGGACCGTGCTAGTGGATCGGTTCTAAGTCACTACTGGTTTTCACCAGAGCCCGCCGCAAAGCGGGATGGTCTTGCTGCGGCGGTAGTGACCAGGTCGTATCCACTAGCAACGGCTCAACCTCTCTGACTGCTGAAGATAGGCGCGGTACAAGGGAGTAGACAGAAGCAAGGTCGGACGTAGCAGAAGGTCGGGGCAGGCAGCAAGGATCGTAGTCAGGGGCAACGGCAGGAGGTCTGGAACACAGGCTAGGAACACACAAGGAAACGCTTTCACTGGCACAATGGCAACAAGATCCGGCGAGGGAGTGCAGGGGAAGTGAGGTATAAATAGGGAGTGCACAGGTGAACACACTAATTGGAACCACTGCGCCAATCAGCGGCGCAGTGGCCCTTTAAATCGCAGAGACCCGGCGCGCGCGCGCCCTAGGGAGCGGGGCCGCGCGCGCCGGGACAGGACAGACGGAGAGCGAGTCAGGTACGGGAGCCGGGATGCGCATCGCGAGCGGGCGCTACCCGCATCGCGAATCGCATCCCGGCTGGAGACGGTATCGCAGCGCACCGGGTCAGTGGAGCTGCCCGGAGCGCTGCGGTAGCGAGAGAGAAGCGAGCGCTCCGGGGAGGAGCGGGGACCCGGAGCGCTCGGCGTAACACCGCCTCCTTCCACCCCTCAGAAAGACAGTGCTCCTGAGCTAATGAAGAGGGATAAAAAAAGGTATTTCCACAGCGTTTTAAACCTCAATAAACACAGGGATAGGCATAGTTAGAGAAGGGGACAGATGAGAAGGGGGATCAGGGAAAGTTTAGATGACTACAGGTACTCTTTAAAGAACTGTACAGTACTGTATGCGATGTCACACATCACATACAATACATATACACACTATACACCCCATACATCAATGTTTCCATATGTATTCAACATACAATGGTTCCGAGGCCCCAGAACCAATTACCATTTTTACATAGACATATGTACTCGACATATGATGGTTCTCCTGGAACCAATTAATATCATATGTTGAGGGACCACTGTATAAAGTTTTTAAACCTGACAGTGACCATTTAACCCCTTAAGGACATAGGGGGAGATTTATCAAAACCTGTGCAGAGGAAAACTTGCCCAGTTGCCCATAGCAACCAATCAGATCACTTCTTTCATTTTTATGAAGGCCAGTGAAAAATGAAAGAAGCGATCTGATTGGTTGCTATGGGCAACTGGGCAAGTGTTCCTCTGCACAGGTTTTGATAAATCTCCCCCATAGTGTTTTTCCACTTTTGTTTTTTCCTCCTTACCGTTTAACCCCTTAACGACCAAGGACATATATTTACGTCCTTGGCCGGCTCCCACGTCATATCGGGTCGGTCCCGGCATGTATCTGATGCCGGGACCGGGAGCTAACACCGTGCGGCAGTGATCGCGGTGCCGCGCGCTATTAACCCTTTAGACGCGGCGGTCAAAGTTGAACGCAGCGTCTAAAACGAAAGTGAAAGCTGCCCGGCTGCTCAGCGGGGCTGATCGGGACTACCGCAGTGAAAATCAGCTGGGACACGAGCGGGAGGTCCTCTTATCTGCCTCCGGCGTGTCCCCTCGGCAATTGATTGCTCCAAGCCTGAGATGCAGGCTTGAGCAATCGACCGCCGATAACACTGATCACTGCAAAGCTATGGCTTTGCAGTGAACAGTGCTGGCAATTAGTGTGTGCAGTGCAATAGGTTCCTATGGGAGCTATAACACTGCATAAAAAAAGTGTAAAAAAAAGTTAATAAATGTGATTTAACCCTTACCTTAATAAAAGTTCAAATCACCCCCCTTTTCCCATAAAAAAAAAACACCATGTAAATAAAAATAAATATAAACATATGTGGTATCACCACGTGCGTAAATGTCTGAACTATAAAAATATATCATTAATTAAACCGCACGGTCAATGGTGTACGCGCAAAAAAATTCCAAAGTCCTAAATAACGTATTTTTGGTTGCTTTTTATATCATGAAAAAATGAATTAAAAGCGATCAAAAAGTCCGATCAATACAAAAATGGTACCGATAAAAACTTCATACCACGGCGCAAAAAATGAGCCCTCATACTGCCCCGTATGCGGAAAAATAAAAAAGTTATAGGGGTCAGAAGATGACAATTTTAAACATATACATGGTACGACAAAATCAAACCTATATAAGTAGGGGATCATTTTAATCGTATGGACCTACAGAATAAAGAGAAGGTGTCATTTTTAACGAAAAATTTACTACGTAGAAACGGAAGCATTTTTTCTTCAATTTCGTCGCACAATGATTTTTTCCCGTTTTGCCGTAGATTTTTTGGGTAAAATGACTGATGCCACTGCAAAGTAGAATTGGTGGCACAAAAAATAAGCCATCATATGGATTTTTAGGTGCAAAATTAAAAGGTTTATGATTTTTAACCCCTTAAGGACCAAGGACGTACCGTTACGTCCTTGGTCCTGCTCTTCTGATATAACACGGGGTTACACAGTAACCCCGCGTCATATCACGGCGGGCCCGGCGTCATAGTGAAGCCGGGACCCGCCTCTAATAGCTATTAACCCTTTAGCTGCGCGCTCAGAGCTGAGCCGCGCAGCTAAAAGTGAAAGTTCCCGGCTAGCTCAGTTGGGCTGTTCGGGATAGCCGCGGCTAATCGCGGCATCCCGAACAGCTGACAGGACAGCGGGAGGGCCCCTACCTGCCTCCTCGCTGTCCGATCGCCGAATGACTGCTCAGTGCCTGAGATCCAGGCATGAGCAGTCATGCGGCAGAATCGTTGATCACTGGTTTCTTATGAGAAACCAGTGATCAATGATAAATATCAGTGTGTGCAGTGTTATAGGTCCCTATGGGATAACAATGATCAGTGTGTGCAGTGTTATAGGTCCCTATGGGATAACAATGATCAGTATAAGAGATCAGTGTGTGCAGTGTTATAGGTCCCTATGGGACCTATAACACTGCAAAAAAAAAGTGAAAAAAAAAAGTGAATAAAGATCATTTAACTCCTCCCCTATTAAAAGTTTGAATCACCCCCCTTTTCCAATAAAAAAAAAACCCCAGTGTAAATAAAAATATATGGTATCACCGCGTGCGGAAATGTCCGAATTATAAAAATATATCATTAATTAAACCGCTCGGTCAATGGCGTGCACGCAAAAAAATTCCAAAGTCCGAAATTGTGCATTTTTGGTCACTTTTTATATAATTTAAAAATGAATAAAAAGCGATCAATAAGTCCTATCAATGCAAAAATGGTACCGCTAAAAACTTCAGATCACGGCGCAAAAAATGAGCCCTCATACCGCCCCATACACGGAAAAATAAAAAAGTTATAGGGGTCAGAAGATGACAATTTTAAACGTATTAATTTTCCTGCATGTAGTTATGATTTTTTCCAGAAGTCCAACAAAATCAAACCTATATAAGTAGGGGATCATTTTAATCGTATGGACCTACAGAATAAATATCAGGTGTCATTTTTACCGAAAAATGTACTACGTAGAAACGGAAGCCCCCAAAAGTTACAAAACAGCGTTTTTTTTTCTCAATTTTGTCGCACAATGATTTTTTTCCCGTTTCACCATAGATTTTTGGGCAAAATAACTGATGTCATTACAAAGTAGAATTGGTGGCGCAAAAAATAAGCCATCATATGGATTTTTAGGTGCAAAATTGAAAGAGTTATGATTTTTTAAAGGCAAGGAGCAAAAAACGAAAATGCAAAAACGGAAAAAAAAACGGTCCTTAAGGGGTTAAAAGGTGAGGAGGAAAAAACAAAAGTGCAAAAACGGAAAAAAAACCTGGTCCTTAAGGGGTTAAAAATCATAACCCTTTCAATTTTGCACCTAAAAATCAATATGATGGCTTATTTTTTGTGCCACCAATTCTACTTTGTAATGACATCAGTAATTTTACCCAAAAATCTACGGCAAAACGGAAAATGAAATCATTGTGCGACAAAATGGAAGACAAAACACCATTCTGTAAATTATGGGGGCTTCTATTTCTACACAGTACATTTTTCGGTAAAAACTACACCTAATCTTTATTCTGTAGGTCCATACAATTAAAATGATCCCCTACTTATATAGGTTTGATTTTTTATTACTTTGGAAAAAATTCATAACTACATGCAGGAAAATATATATGTTTAAAATTGTCATCTTCTGACCCCTATAACTTTTTCATTGTTCCATAAATTTTTTGCGCCGTGATCTGAAGTTTTTATTGGTACCAATTAACTTTTTAATCGCTTTTTATCCATTTTTTTTTAATGTTATAAAAAGTGACCAAAAATACGCTATTTTGGACTTTGGAATTTTTTTGCACGTACGCCATTGACCCTGCAGTTTAATTAATGATATATTTTTATAGTTCGGACATTTACGCACATGGCGATACCACATATGTTTATTTTTATTTACACCGGTTTTTTTTTTATGGGAAAAAGGAGGGTGATTCAAACTTATTAGGGAAGGGGTTAAATTATCTTTATTAACTATTTTTTGTTCACTTTCTTTTTGCAGTGTTATGGCTCCCATAGGGACCTATAACACTGCACACACTGATCTTTTACACAGATCACTGCAGAGCCATAGCTTTGCATTGATCAATGTTATCGGCGGTTGATTGCTCAAGCCTAGATTTAAGGCTTGCAGCAATCAATCGCCGTTTGGACGCACAGGAGGCAGGTAAGGCACCTTCCTGCTGCGTGCTAGCTGATCCCGATCAGCCTGACTGAGCTGCCAGGATACTTTTACTTTCACTTTTAGACGCGGCGATCAACTTTGATCGGAATGGCGATGTCCGGGATTAGCCACGGGTCCTGGCTGGTATGATGCGAGCTCAGCTCCTCAGCTCGCTTCATAACCCTCCCATGCCACAGCGCTGTATTAACCCGCCGTTCTGCAGCAAGGGGTTAAAGGGGTACTCCGCTGCTCAGCGTCTGGAACAAACTGTTCCCAACACTGGAGCCGGCATCGGGAGCTCGTGGCATAATAGCCCCGCCCCCTCAATGCAAGGCGATGGGAGGGGTTATGGCGGCCCTCCCATAGACTTGCATTGCAGGGGCGGGGTATGATGTCATGAGGGGGAGGGGTATGATGTAATGAGGGGGCGGGGCTATGACATCACAAGCTCCCGGCTCCAGTGTTCGGAACAGTTTGTATATATTATACGATATATATTTATCAACTTTATATTAATAATTCAGAATTGCCTAAAGTACATTTTCAAAAACAGTACGGGTTAAACAAGTTGGATTTAAATACAGTGATCCCTCAAGTTACAATATTAATTGGTTCTGGGATGACCATTGTATGTTGAAACCATTGTATGTTTAGACCAGAACTCTATGGAAACCTAATAATTGGCCCCAAAATGTCATCCAAAAATAGGAAAAAGTGAGAATTAAAGAGAAATAAGTAGATAACTAATATAGATATATAAACATATAAAAGTAAGAAAGATCTGCTGGGAGCTGTAAATCACTGTCTATTTCAGTGTTTTCCAAGCAGGGAGCCTCCAGCTGTTGCAAAACTACAACTCCCAGCATGCCCGGACAGCCAGAGGCTGTCCGGGCATGCTGGGAGTTGTAGTTTTGCAACAGCTGGGGGCACCCTGCTTGGGAAACACTGGTCTATGTAGAGGACAGGAGCTTCTTTAGGGTCCTGGACAGTACACGCAATGTCCTAAAAAAGTAATATGGAGTCGCCCCCACCTGGTGTCCAAAGGAGCAGCTAATCGTGGTACAGGTAAAGAGTACAGAACATGTAATACCTCCCTGTACTGTAGGGGGCGCTACCAGATAACAGTCAGTGCATACACTTCAGTAATACATATAAAGAGTACAGAACATGTAGTACCTCCCTGTACTGTAGGGGGCGCTACCAGACACCAGTCAGCGCATGCACTTCAGTAATACAGGAGTTTTACCAGTAAATTGCCCATTCTGATTGGTCAGTTCTTCCGGCCATTGACACGTTTCGCAAATCTGGATTGTCTGTACATTGTGGGCCTCATTTACTAAGAGTTTCGGGTTTTTACTAGTGGGAAAAGTTGTTTCAGATTTGCAGGATTCCTCTCTATTTACTATGGGGAAAAGTCGGGAACATTTTCTGACCAGCTTTTTCTAGGTCGATATTTCCTGCCATTTACCCACAGGATTTTCTGTGACTTCCATAGCAAATCGGTCGGGTTGTGACACCACGCCCTTTTGCGACAGACCCCGCCCCCTTTTGTGACAGACCGTGCCCCCTTTTCGGGTTTGTCGGATTTTTCAGGCGCACACTGGCGCAGACATGTCTCAGACAAAATAACCAGACAAAAACTGGTCGGTTTCAGCTTAGTAAATGAGGCCCTGTATGTTGAGTCTGGTTTCAACTTACAATGGTCCAGAAAAGACCATGGTATGTTGAAACTATTGTATGTTGAGGCCATTGTAAGTTGAGAGATCACTGTACTGTATGTCCATTGCAATTTTTTGATGGTATACTCTATGCCCCTGTCTATAATATTTTTGTTATTTTTTTCTTTCCAGACGACTGATGAGATGAACTTCCACTTCACACTACTTGTCTCTACATGGATGAGACCAACAGAGAATGAGCTGGTGATGTGTTGTATGCTTCACCTTAACCCCGGCATAACCTGGAGAAAGAGGATATGAGCACAGGAAAAAGGCTCAGAGATACAAGCCTTATCCTAGAGCTCATTGGCCGTCCAAAAAAAGTACAGTCCTTCTCTGTGGTCTGTAGATGTACTGCAGGCCATCGTTCTGCCAGGGATAGATATGTCTGTAGGTACAGACATGGGACCGAGTTGTTGTAACGTGTGAACAGGCTCCTGTATTATTCTTAACAAGCTCTGTTGTAGCTATAATTCTAATACTTTTGTCTATTTACAGTCATTTGTGGTCTCATTAAAGGGTTACTCCGGTAGAAAACTCTTTTTTTTTTAAATCAACTGGTGCCAGAAAGTTAAACAGATTTGTAAATAATTTCTATTGAAAAATCTTAATCCTTCCAGTACTTTTTAGCGGCTGTATACTACAGAGGAAATGCTTTTCTTTTTGGATTTCTCTTCTGTCACAACCACAGTGCTGACCTCTGCTGTCCATTTTAGGAACTGTCCAGAGCAGCATATGTTTGCTATGGGGATTTTCTCCTGCTCTGGACAGTACTTAAAATGGACAGAGATGTCAGCAGAGAGCACTGTGCTCGTGACAGAAGAGAAATCCAAAAAGAAAAGCCTGTAGTAAATCTCTGATGGATACAGCCGCTAATAAGTACTGAAAGGATCAAGATTTTTTAATAGAAGTACAGTGACCCCCCGACCTACGATGGCCCCGACAGACGATCATTTCAACATACGATGGCCTCTCAGAGACCATCGCATGTTGAAGGTAGCATCAGCATACGATTCTTTTGTATGTTGGGGCCATCGCATAAAAGGCTATCCGGCAGCGCAGACTGCTTCAGCTTTCACCGGATAGCCGTTTACGGTGCCCCGTGTGGTCCGCTGACGATCACTTACCTGTCCTCGGGGCTCCGGCGCGTCCTCTTCGGGATCCTCTGCATCGTCGGCGCTCTCCATCGTCGTCATCACGTCATCCAATAAGAGCGGCGTGCGTAGCGACGTGATGACGGCGACGGAGATTGAGGATGCCGGGGAAGCAGAGGCCTTGCCGGAGGGTCGGGGACACCCCGGGGACGCGGCGACAGCGATGGACGGCGACATCCAGGGCAGCGGTGACGAGCGGTGACGGTCCGGAGCGGCAGGGACACGTGAGCATAACCTCCAATACCAGTGGTCTTCAAACTGCGGACCTCCAGATGTTGCAAAACTACAACTCCCAGCATGCCCGGACAGCCAACGGCTGTCTGGGCATGCTGGGTGTTGTAGTTTTGCAACATCTGGAGGTCCGCAGGTTGTAGACTACTGTCCTATACTTTACATTGCACGGATCCCTCAACACACGATGGTTTCAACAAACGATGGTCCATTTGGAACGGATTACCATCGTATGTTGAGGGACCACTGTAATTTACAAATCTGTTTAACTTTCTGGCACCAGTTGATTAAAAAAAAAAAAAAAAAGGTTTTCCACCGGAGTACCCCTTTAAATCTATAACATAACATTATAACATAACATTACATCTGCACTTGGGTTTATCCGTCCTTCATCAGATATTATTACAGGGAATTTACAGCAAACCTTTACTATGCAGAAGAAACTACTGTACGGTAGAGTATGGGACATGGCAAAATGTTTCTACCTAAACCATACCAGAAAGAATATGGTGCCACCATGGGCATAAGAGGTGCTCAAAGCCTATGCCAAAGTGATACTGAGGGGAGCCCGGGGCTATGTCTCCACTTGTTTTGTTTTTTTAGACCTGGAAAGAAAAAAATACAGTGAAAAACTGCCCTGTTCTTTTGCATTCCCAAGATGTTTTTTTTATTTATTTTTTATTTATTTATTTTTTTCATTTTTTTTAAATAGTGGGTTCTTTCTTGGTAGCCTTTTCATTTCCGTTTTCCCCCTGCGTTTTTATCATGACAAGTCACCTGATTCAATCATCATGTGACCCAAAGTTTTCTATTGAAGGACTGGCAAAGAAAAAATATCAGAAAAAGACGCCAAAGCTTTACCATCAGGATTTTTTTTAATGGCATTTTTCTTTCTCACATAGACTTCTAAATGTCAAGATTTTAAACAAAAAAATTACAAAACACCAGGGTCTCAACATGCTGCGATTTTGGAAAACTGCCACTGAGCCTAAAACGGCAAAAATAAAAAATAAAAATAAAAAAAATATATATATATATAAAAAATAAGGAAAAAGCCAGATGAATAGATAAACACCAAAGGAAAAAAAATGGGTTTGGCATTTCATAAATCACTATTAACTTTTAGCAAACAACAAAAAAATGTGTCGCTAATATATTTGGTTTGATTACTATAAGGGCCCCTTCACACTATGGAATGTCCATCCCAAAATTCCATCTGCAATCGGCAGGGTTAAAAATCTATGGATTTTGGGAACAAAAATGTTCCTACATGGAAATTCCGCAGTGTGAACGGGGCAACGGAAAACCATTGACTACAATGCTATCTTCATGCAGCGGAATTCAGAACGGATGTTCCATAGTGTTAATAAGGTCTGAGGCGATGGTCGCACGGCAGAATTTCCATGCAGAATTCAACGGAAAAATTCAGTTTGGAAATTCTGCTTTATGAAGTTAAAGGGGTGCTCCGATGGGGATTTTTTTTTTTTTTTTCAAATTAACTGGTGTCAGAAGGTTAAACAGATTTGTAAATTAGAAAAATGTGTGCAGCTCACAACTAGGTATTCGAGGTTATTGTGGTTAAAGGATTGATCCCCACCAATCCAAATGGGTAAAATCTAAAACAAAGATTAACCACACCTCAAGAATACTACCCTAGTGTACACAGTGAATAATTGTTTGAGACATAAAGTTTTGAAAAAAAGTACAGATTTTATTAAAACAATAAAAACCTAAATGGTTAAAAATATCAGAGCAATGTCAATGTTATCTTAAACTGTCATTGGGCCCTAATGACAGATTTAGAAAATATGAATATATATATAGCAACCACCTAATATAGAATAATCTATAGATGTAAAAAACAAATGCAATTTTTCAACGGTATATAATGATCCGGAGTCGACTATTAGTCCGGCACCTATGATGAATAAAAAAGGGCTGATAGTCCGGCACTTGTAATGGAAAAGGCAAAGTCACTTGATGGACTGATGTATCGGTGTATAAAAAGCTGCCCACAGTTGTTAGACAAATGCAAAGTTCAACCTCACCCTGGCTGCTGGTCCCGTACTGCGACGGGCTGATAGTTGAAATTCTTGTGTTGGCTGCAGCAATCCTGGCGTGAGAGCCTGAATGGATATGGGCTCCGGCAGGAGACTCTCGGGAAAGGTCCGTGGTATCGGCAAATACCTGGATGTGTATCGGACCTTCGCTGGAGAGATCGTGGCTGGGTTCTGGTAGTGCAGGCAGCAGGTTGGTAATGCGCTCAGTGGGAGAGGATGTTTGATGAATGCAGCAAGTGGTGCACAAAGTTCTGGTCCGGCTTCAGTCTAGGTGGTGCGTGCAAATTGTGCTCTGTTCAGATTAGATATCAGCCTAGACGCGTTTCAGGGTGCTAAAAACGACCCCTTCCTCAGTAGGCGAATGTAGGAAATAATGAATGTGCAGCCTTTATATGGTGGGTGCACATATATTCTTGATTAATGGGACAAAAAGAACCTGTGGAGTGAACTTGACAGCAAAAACCTGGTAAGTGGACCAACTTGGAACACTGAATTTGAATCTACTAATAAATGAATAGTTATCATCCCTTAATCTTTCTATATCTCTTAGATGTTCAGTATAAAACAGATTAGAAAATATAAATCCATATACATTTATCAGTGTTATACTAGAATTGTCAAATCTAGCTATTTTTTGGTTTCACATAGTAAAACCTTCACACAAAAGAGAACTGATGTGTTGAGGAAACAGGTGGCACTCCAACATAGGTAACGCATTTTTTTTTTTTTTCTCATAACATTCCTTTTGATCTCATTCACACACCTATATACAGGATTTTTCTTCTTTTACAAACATATTTACATACTTATATACATTTTTCACAAACATGTCTTCTTGACTTCAATTCACACCTCAGATGTCTCCATGCGTTACCTATGTTGGAGTGCCACCTGTTTCCTCAACACATCAGTTCTCTTTTGTGTGAAGGTTTTACTATGTGAAACCAAAAAATAGCTAGATTTGACAATTCTAGTATAACACTGATAAATGTATATGGATTTATATTTTCTAATCTGTTTTATACTGAACATCTAAGAGATATAGAAAGATTAAGGGATGATAACTATTCATTTATTAGTAGATTCAAATTCAGTGTTCCAAGTTGGTCCACTTACCAGGTTTTTGCTGTCAAGTTCACTCCACAGGTTCTTTTTGTCCCATTAATCAAGAACATATGTGCACCCACCATATAAAGGCTGCACATTCATTATTTCCTACATTCGCCTACTGAGGAAGGGGTCGTTTTTAGCACCCTGAAACGCGTCTAGACTGATATCTAATCTGAACAGAGCACAATTTGCACGCACCACCTAGACTGAAGCCGGACCAGAACTTTGTGCACCACTTGCTGCATTCATCAAACATCCTCTCCCACTGAGCGCATTACCAACTGCTGCCTGCACTACCAGAACCCAGCCACGATCTCTCCAGCGAAGGTCCGATACACATCCAGGTATTTGCCGATACCACGGACCGTTCCCGAGAGAGTCTCCTGCCGGAGCCCATATCCATCCAGGCTCTCACGCCAGGATTGCTGCAGCCAACACAAGAATTCCAACTATCAGCCCGTCGCAGTACGGGACCAGCAGCCAGGGTGAGATTGAACTTTGCATTTGTCTAACAACTGTGGGCAGCTTTTTATACACCGATACATCAGTCCATCAAGTGACTTTGCCTTTTCCATTACAAGTGCCGGACTATCAGCCCTTTTTTATTCATCATAGGTGCCGGACTAATAGTCGACTCCGGATCATTATATACCGTTGAAAAATTGCATTTGTTTTTTACATCTATAGATTATTCTATATTAGGTGGTTGCTATATATATATATTCATATTTTCTAAATCTGTCATTAGGGCCCAATGACAGTTTAAGATAACATTGACATTGCTCTGATATTTTTAACCATTTAGGTTTTTATTGTTTTAATAAAATCTGTACTTTTTTTCAAAACTTTATGTCTCAAACAATTATTCACTGTGTACACTAGGGTAGTATTCTTGAGGTGTGGTTAATCTTTGTTTTAGATTTGTAAATTACTTTTACTTATAAGGGTACATTCCCACACGGCGTATTTGCTGCGTATTTGCTGCTGCGTATTTTATTTTCTCTGTTGAAGTCAATGGGTAGGAAAATACGCAGCACCAAATACGCAGCAAATACGCAGCAAAATACGCCGTGTGGGAACGTACCCTAAATCTTAATCCTTTCAGTACTTATCAGCTGCTCCAGAAGAAGTTGTGTAGTTCTTTCCAGTCTGAACACAGTGCTCTCTGCTGCCTCCTCTGTCCATGTCAGGAACTGTCCAGAGCAGGATAGGTTTCCTATGGGGATTTGCTCCTACTCTGGACAGTTCCTGACATAGATAGAGGTGTCAGCAGAGAGCATTGTGGTCAGACTGGAAAGAAATTCCTAAAGAAAAGAACTTCCTCTGTAGCATACAGCAGCTGATAAGTACTGGAAGGATTAATATTTCTTTTAATAGCAGTAATTTACAGATATGTATAACTTTCTGGAACCAGTTGATTTAAAAAATAAATAAATAAATAAAAATAGTTTTCCACCAGAGTATCTCTTTAACATTGTGGTGAATGGAATTTCTAGTTTGTATTTTCCGCTGGGAAAATTCCACATTCCAGATTCTGCAAAAACATTGAACCTGTCAATAGTTTCTACAGAATTCCTCAGCAGAGTCTCATTGAAGTCTCTTCCAGAATCTGTTTATTAAAGGGGAACTCCGGTGGAAACAAGTGGAAAACAAATGTTTTCAAATCAACTGGTGCCAGAAAGTTATACAGATTTGTAAATTACTTCTATTTAAAAATCTTAATCCTTTCAGTACTTATCAGCTGCTGTATGCTCCAGAGAAATTTGTGAAGTTCTTTCCAGTCTGACCACAGTGCTCTCTGCTGACACCTCTGTCCATTTTAGGAACTGTCCAGGGTAGGAGCAAATCCCCATAGCAAACCTCTCCTACGCTGGGTTAGAATTTATGAGTTGTTGTGGTTCAAGGACAGTGAAAGAAATTAAAAAAAAATCGAGAATAAATGGCTACCCTGGGAGAAAGGAGAGAGCAGAGAGTGAAAAGGAGAAAAGAGTAAGAGAGGAGTAGGGAAAGAAAGGAAGTCAATGGATTTCGGGCAGGCTGTCTTAAGGGGAGGGAGGGAAAAGGGAGGGGTGGGGTTTTGTTTTGTGATAATGATGTAAGCATTAATGGATTTTGTATGTATTAAATTTATAATAAATAAATAAAAAAAAAATAAACTATCCTGCTCTGGACAGTTCCTGACATGGACAGAGGTGTCAGCAGAGAGCACTGTGGTCAGACTGGAAAGAACTTCACAAATTTCTCTGTAGTATATATGTAGTATACAGCAGCTGATAAGTACTAGAGGGGTTACAACTTTTTAATAGAGGTAATTTACAAATCTGTTTAATTTTATGGCACCAGTTGATTTGAAATCCCCCCCCCCCCCCGGAGTACCCCTTTAGGCGCAAGAAATTCCACAGATATTCAGCACAAATTCCAAGCACATTCCACACGGAATCTGCAAAACTGCAAAGTATCACTGGCAGCTTGGCAGAAAGGAGTCTCAGCGGAAGCAGAGAAATTCCATCGTGTCAACAGCCTTAGGGCACCCATAGCGGACCCAGAGTATATTTTGCGCTGCACATCCGCCGCTGAAGGACCGCTGCATGGTGGCTTTACATGTGCCTGCTCGGAGCAGCAATACGAGCAGACACACTGAAGCGATGTGCGAGTCGCCGTGCATGCGCACACCATGAGCTATACAGAGAGCGGCTGCGACGTGCGAGTATACTGCGCATGTGTGCTGCGCCCCGCACATAGCAGTGTGTCTGCTCGTAGTGGCGTATTGCTGCTCCGAGCAGGCACATGTAAAGGGGTCCTTCAGAGGCGGATCCGCAGTGTAAAATACGCTGTGGTTCCGCATTTGTGAATGTACCCTTAGGGTGCGTTCACATGCTATTTGTTTTTGCGGGTTTTCCGCTGCGAAAGGGGGCGGGCTCTTCTCAGCTGTCCGCAGCAGATTTTCCACGGAAGAATTTACGCTGCGGAAAATCCACCGCAAGCCCCATTGAAGTCAGTAGGGACTGCGGCGGATTTTCTGCAGTGAAAATTCCACAGCGGAAAATCTGCTACGGACAGTCGAGAAGAGCCCGCACCCTTTCAAATACGCAGCGGAAAACCTGCAAAAACAAATAGCATGTGAACGCACCCTTAGGGCAATATTTCTGTATGTTCATGTATGTACAGGGTGGGGCAGCTGCGGCGGTCTTGTGATGCGTTATATATCTGCCCAAAGTGAGTAAACAAAATCCTTTTTAAACTGCACTTGCTGGAACTAATTTGCATTTTGTTACTATGTATAGTGATGAGCGGCAGGGGCCTTATTTGAATTCGTGATATTTTGCTACGAATTTGGATGACTATTCGTCCTATGTTAGCGAAATTGGCATGTTCGCTATGTTAATTTTTTTTTTCCGTGTGAAAATTCGTAATGAAATTCGCATAGTGCGCATGCGCAATTATATATTTCACCTAAAAGAAGCGAGGGATCAGTGTCCAGTGTGGAAGTGCCGATATTCACATACATTTGCATAAAAAATTTGCATAAACAAAAAGAATATTTGTCATAACGAACATAGCTTTATTCTAAATCTTTGCAAAATTGCAAAGTGCCGATATTCGCGGTAAAAATTAGCATTTCGAATATTCACGCTCAACACTATGTATAGGGTGGGACATGTATACACTGTCTGTGTTCCTCAGCTGGAAACCTGTTCGAAACCTATAATCCCATCAAGCCCTGACAGCTGAAAGGCAAAGACTGTCAGGGCAGGATGGGAGTTGTAGTTTTGCAACAGCTGGAGAGCCGCAGGTTAAGGAACGCTGCTCTTATATATGTTATGGCATTAGGGCCCTGGTGGTCCAGCAGAAGGCAACCCCCGACTAGAGATGGAGGAAATCACTCCCCATGTACGGTATCCATTTTAGGACAGCATCAGCCGTCAGCCGCACCTCGCTCATCCTTCAGTCAAAACGGCGTCCCGCCTCCTCCATCAGACAAATCGCTGTCAGTTTTAAGCCGTACCTCCCTCATCCTTCAACAAAAACTGCGTCCCGCCTCCTCCCTCCACCGAAACTGCATCCCGCCTCCTCCCTCCACCGAAACTGCATCCTGCCTCCTCCCTCCGCCGAAACTGCATTCCGCCTCCTCCCTCCTCTGAAACTGCGTCCCGCCTCCTCCCTCCTCCGAAACTGCATCCCGCCTCCTCCCTCCTCCGAAACTGCGTCCCGCCTCCTCCGTCAGGCAAATGCTTTGTCAACCTAAACTCTCTCATGCCTCAGACAAAAATGAAAGTGCTGAGTCAGCAGAGCTTCGGCAGACCTGCTAGCACAGACAGTGTGTGATTGGCTGGCAGCAAAGATACTGTGATTGGTTGATGGGAGCGTAGGTGTGTGCAGTCCCGCTCCACTGTTTAGACACATTTCTTTACAAACCCTAATCCTCTCATGTACCCAGCTTTCCCCTATCCCTGCAAAACAAACCTACGCTCTCAGCTTTTCCCCTATTCCTGCAAAACCTACAGTTATGTAGTCAGCTGTAGGTTTATCAGGAATTGTTAAAAGCTGAGTACATAACTGTAGGTTTTTCAGGAATCGGGAAAAGCAGAGTACATAGCTGTAGGTTTTTCAGGAATCGGGAAAAGCTATGTACTATGTACTATGCTATGTACCTCCCTCTTACGAAAATGGAGGTCAAAAGTGAACAGAGCAGCAGTGCGCATGCTCGTGCGCATGCTCGTCCGCTGCTCTATTTACTGTACATGGGACCACCAAACATTTCTGAGTGCTGAACTTTGTAATGTTCAGAAAACCTACAGACAGTGAACGGTACAGTGTTCGAGAACCCATTGGCCTCCAGTCTTGTGATCCGTTGGGGTCTCAGTAGACCCTCACTGATCAGCTAATTATCCTATATCCTGTGGATAGGTGAAATGCCCTTAAAGCGGTACTCTGGTGGAAAATATATATATATATTTTTTTAATCAACTGGTGCCAGAAAGTTAAACAGATTTGTAAATTACTTCTATTAAAAATGTTTAATCCTTCCAGTACTTATTAGCTGCTGAATACTACAGAGGAAATTCTTTTCTTTTTGGAACACAGAGCTCTCTGCTGACATCACGAGCACAGTGCTCTCAGCTGACACCTCTGTCCATTTTAAGAACTGTCCAGAGTAGGAGAAAATCCCCATAGCAAACATATGCTGCTCTGGACAGTACCTAAAATGGACAGCAGAGGTCAGCAGAGAGCACTGTGCTCGTGATGTCAGCAGAGAGCTCTGTGTTCCAAAAAGAAAAGAATTTCCTCTGTAGTATTCAGCAGCTAATAATTACTGGAAGGATTAAGTTGTTTTTTTTTTTTATAGAAGTAATTTACAGATCTGTTTAATTTACTGGCACCAGTTGATAAAAAAAAAAGTTTTCCACTGGAGTACCCCTTTAAATGGGGGTTTCACACAATAGACATTGGATAGGGATAAATTGATGATTGCTGGAGACCAATGTTGGGACCCCCACTGATCATTAAAATGAGAGTCTTGACCCCCCCCCCCCCCCCCTTTCTTCTCTGTACATTAATGGAAAGATCTTTTGCATGGAGTGACAGTCAAGCATGTGCTGTGCCACTCCGATGTCTATGGTGGTGTTTTCCAACCAGGGTGCCCCAGCTGTTGCAAAACTACAACTCCCAGCATGCCCGGACAGCCAACGGCTGTCCGGACATGCTGGGAGCTGTAGTTTTGCAACAGCTGGAGGCACCCTGGTTGGAAAACACTGGTTTATAAGACAGATGGAGGAGACACACTGAGTCGAGTCCTCGGTTCCATCTGCCCTACAGACATAGAATAGAGTGGGAATGTGTATCCTTCCTATTAAGGCTATGTTCTCACAACGGAATTTCCATGTGGAATTCTGCCGGAGAAAATTCCCCTTAAAAATTCTGCTAAATTTACTGCACATTAAATTGAATGGGGATTCCGCTGTCCTATTCACACAGCAGAATTTCTGCTGCGGAAATTCTGCAAAAACATCACCATGTCTTTTTGCAGAATCCAGTTGAAGTCAATAGGGCTTTAAATGTAAGGTGATTTTAGTACCTGGCAGACAGTAATGGACATGCTTAGGAAGGATCCGCACTTGTCTTTGGGTTAAATGGCTATGTTGTGAGATTACCAGAACACTGTGGCTATCTTTTTGTGAACTGGATATTTCCTGTTGAAGTTCATTCTCTCAAACTATATGTCCCATATTTCCTTGTTTGTAAGTGTGAGGTCACTTTTCTCCCTCCCACACATCAGCCACCCCACCCATTGAAACGCAAATGAGCTGTCTTCCATTCAAAAGACCAGTGTTTTCTAACCAGGGTGCCTCCAGTTGTTGCTAAAATACAATTAGTTGCAGAACGAACTCTCTCCCACCCAGCGGTCGCTCCACCCATTGAAGCAGGCAGGCCCTTTCATCAACTGACTAGTGATGTCATGTCTCGGCCACAGTGCAACCTGGGAAAACCTGAAACCTGAGTCATTTTTCTATGCTGTTAAAAATAAATATTAGGGCGAAAATCACAGAAGAATTGTGAGAAAACCGTCACACACAGGTACAGACACAATATTATGAACTACACTAACTTTACAGCCCCTGTAGCATAGTCAAATAAAAGAGATCCTGGAATACCCCTTTAAACTTCAGCAGAATTTTGTGTTTTGAGCACACAAAAATTCTGCTGAAATTCCACAAAAAAGCAAGAATTCTGCAGCAAACTTTGCAGAACGGAATTTGAGCACAATCACAGAAGTTGTGTCGTGTGAAAATAAGACGATCACATAAGACGATCACAGATGGGGAGATTTTTCCACTGAATTCAGTTGTCATATTAGTAATTAAATGTGTAATTATATGTATATGATTCTGCTTAATAACAATAAACTTAATAACGAAAAAAAAAAAAATTATGCAACACTTTTTTGCTACTCTGTGCTTGTGGTAAATCCCCACGCATAGTATTAGCCACACAATTATACCAATAGGATATGAGATGCTTTTAAATAGAATTCATATTCTGGGCACCACTTCTAAGTCTTTGTTTTGCTGCCCAGGCGATCCACCCACCGGGATGGATTTATTACCGGGCATGTTGGCTCCTCTCTGGAGATCCTCAGCCAGGGCCGTCTTGCTCATTCATTGGAACTGGTGCCGGAAACAGGACCAGGAACATTTTTATGGAACCAAGTCAATGAAAAACTGCACTGCTGGACCCTACTTACAACTATGGGGGATGTTTTTATGTATGGTATTTAGTGCTGTGGTTTCCACTGTAAAATCAATGCAGATTAGATAGAATAGATAGATATATAGATAGATATGAGATAGATAAATATAAGATAGATAAGAGATAGAGAGAGATATGAGATAGATAGATAGATAGATATGAGATAGATATGAGATAGAGATATATATATATATAGATATGAGATAGATAGATGAGATAGATATGAGATATATAGATATGAGATAGATAGATATGAGATAGATATATAGATATGAGATAGATAGATGTGAGATAGATAGATGAGATAGATAGATGTGAGATAGAGATATATATATATAGATATGAGATAGATAGATGAGATAGATATGAGATATATAGATATGAGATAGATAGATATGAGATAGATATATAGATATGAGATAGATAGATATAAGATAGATGTGAGATAGATAAATATAGATATGAGAGAGATAGATACATATGAGATGGATAGATAGATATGAGATAGATATGAGATAGATAGATAGATAGATATGAGATGGATGGATAGATAGATATGAGATAGATAGATGAGATAGATATGAGATAGATAGATGAGATAGATATGAGATAGGTAGATAGATAGATAGATATGAGATAGATAGATATGAGAGAGATAGATAGATATGAGATAGATAGATAGATATGAGATGGATGGATAGATAGATAGAGATGAGATAGATATGAGATAGATAGATAGATATGAGATAGATAGATAGATATGAGATGGATAGATAGATAGATATGAGATAGATAGATAGATGAGATAGATATGAGATGTATAGATAGATATATATGAGATAGATACATAGATAGATATGAGATAGATAGATGAGATAGATATGAGATAGATAGATATGAGATAGATAGATATGAGATAGATAGATGAGATAGATATGAGATAGATAGATGAGATAGATATGAGATAGATAGATAGATATGAGATAGATATTATATAGATAGATAGATATGAGATACGAAGCAAAGAAGGTTCCAACAGCACTCCAAGTTTTCAAATCAAATGCAGTGTTTATTGACCCATGGTCAGCAGTGAATGCGACGTTTCAATGGCCTCACGCCGTCTTTCTCAAGCATAAAGTAGTGTTCAACAGTGTTACATTTTATCAGGTGTTCAATTACAAATTTCAATAAAACAATTACATAAAAATATCAGTATAAACATATAAAAACATCATAGAAAGTGAAAATATAAAAGCCATTAGTGTGTCAATATACTGTGTTAAACAATCAGAATACCATATATTCTAGTGCATAGTAATATTGAGGGACATTTATCAATGTTTGCTTATGTATTCTTTTTTTTAGTAATTTTTTCCTTACTTTTTTTTTGCTTATGTGTGACGTATTTATCAACTGCTTTCAGCCTGTTGATAATTTTCTTTCACGTAAGCAATTTTTCCTTTTTTTCTTTGGTAGTAGCTTTTTCTGCTCCATGTTTGAGCTGGAGTAAATTTAGTCAATTTTTAACGCTGTTGCGACTTTTTTTTTGCGCAGTTGCGACTGTCGCAGTTAATAAATACCTGACTACCCGTAGTCCATTTTAAAATTATTACTACATAGTAAATTTTAGGAAAACTTGCTTTTCTCGCTTTCCAGTCAAAATGTCGCACGAAAAATCGTGTAGTCGCAGTTGCGACAATTTTGCGACAATTATAGTAAAGAAAACCTGACTAAACCCGTTGATAAATGTCCATAATTGTGTACATATAAAGTGCATAAATAAAGTGCCCCAGGTGTACATATTAAAAACTATTTAGGAGCGGTAATGAGGGGGAGTGGAGGAACATACCTTCCCAGCCTGTTCGCATGTGTATTGGCGTTGTCAAACGCCGTTACATCCTCAATAGTAATCTGTGTATCGGCATTAGATCACATGATCAGTCACATGTCTGAGCTTCATGACGTGTGTGTGCACACAACTGCGCGCGTGTGATCGCGGTCGCATCAGTGTAGTCCGATGCAGACACGTACGACCACGCGCATGCGTGAGTTAGCGCTACACCCGATCATGGAGTTCTTATGTGTAAAGAGTATATCAATAGGATTGTATGTATCATTTATCACGGTCTAAGCCGCGCTGATGTAAATGTATAAACAATGTATTAATAATTAGTAGTGTTGTTGGCCAATATTCGCAATGCAAATTTTATTCGCGAATATTGCACTATATATTCGTAATTACGAATATTCTTTTATTTTATTATTTTTTTTTTTTCACAGTACACATCACACTGATCACCCCTCTCTGCTTCCAGCTTGTGTGGTGTAAAGAAGGCTCTAATACTACTGTGTGAGACTGGCGTACGAATTTTCGCATATGCTAACTATTGTATATGCTAATTTCCGCATATGCTAATTTTCGCATATGCGAATTCTCGCATGTGCGAAAATAAAACGTGAATATTACGAATACGCGAATGTAGCGAATATATGACGAACATTCGTCCATATATTCGCGAAATATCGCGAATTCGAATATGGCCTATGGCGCTCAACACTAATAATTAGTAACTAAAGTGGCATTTGAGTGAAGGTGAGTGTGAATGAGTACCTAGTGTGTTGTGGCTGATTTGCGTGTGTGCGAAAAAGGAAAGAAAACGCACGTGAGTGTGTTCGTGAATGTGAATTAGTACCTAATGTGATACGTGTAATTAGTGTGTGTGAACAAAGTCCTATCAAAGGTGAGAAGAAAGAAAAAGAAGAGACAAACAGAGAAAAGAAAGGAAAGAAAAAGGGAGAAAGAAGAGAAAAAGAGAAAAAACAGGAAAAAGAAAAAGAAAAGAAAAATACTGTGTCCTCACACAAGTGATGTAATGTGGTGTAAAAAGTGAAACAAATATGTGGTGTGTCAAAATATGAGGACTGTAAATAAAATAAAAAAATACAGAAAATTGTGTAAAAAATTAGTGTTTAGAAAAAACAGACATGCATAAAAATGACACAAGAGACATACTTGTATATGAAATATGATATATTGTAAGATTAATATAAATCAGACATATGTTCTTTATGTTCTGTTTGTCCTTTTTTTTTTTTTTTTTTTTGCTCCCACTCATCCTCCGCTCCAGATCTGCAAGAGAAAAAAAAATATTTGTATCAGTATTTAGCATCACATAATACAGTGATCCCTCAACTTACAATGGCCTCAACATACAATAGTTTCAACATATGATAGTCTTTTCTGGACCATTGTAAGTTGAAACCAGACTCAACATACAATGTTACGGACAGTCCAGATCTGTGAAACGTGTCAATGGCTGGAAGAACCGACCAATCAGAATGGGCATTTTACTTGTAAAACCCCTGTATTACTGAAGTGCATGCACTGACTGGTGTCTGGTAGCGCCCCCTATAGTACAGGGAGGTATTACATGTTCTGTACACATTACCTGTACCAGGGTTACCTGCTCCTTTGGACACCAGGTCAGGGCGACTCTATTACTTTTTTGGGACATTGTGTGTACTGTCCTCTACATAGACCAGAGTTTCCCAAGCAGGGTGGCCCCAGCTGTTGCAAAACTACAACTCACAGCATGCCCGGACAGCCAAAGGCTGTCCGGGCATGCTGGGAGTTGTAGTTTTGCAACAGCTGGAGGCTCTCTGCTTGGAAAACACTGACATAGACAGTGATTACAACTCCCAGCAGATCTTTCTTACTTTTATATATAAGGATTTGCTTTATCTGTGTTAGTTATCTACTTATTTTTCTTTAATTCTCACTTTTTCCCTATTTTTGGATGACATTTTGGTGCCTTTAGAACCAATTACCAGGTTTCCATAGAGTTCTGGTCTCAACATACAATGGTTTCAACATATGATAGTCTTTTCTGGACCATCGTAAGTTGAAACCAGACTCAACATACAATGTTACGGACAGTCCAGATCTGTGAAACGTGTCAATGGCTGGAAGAACCGACCAATCAGAATGGGCATTTTACTTGTAAAACCCCTGTATTACTGAAGTGCATGCACTGACTGGTGTCTGGTAGCGCCCCCTACAGTACAGGGAGGTATTACATGTTCTGTACACTTTACCTGTACCAGGGTTACCTGCTCCTTTGGACACCAGGTCAGGGCGACTCTGTTACTTTTTTGGGACATTGTGTGTACTGTCCTCTACATAGACCAGTGTTTCCCAAGCAGGGTGGCCCCAGCTGTTGCAAAACTACAACTCCCAGCATGCCCGGACAGCCAAAGGCTGTCCGGGCATGCTGGGAGTTGTAGTTTTGCAACAGCTGGAGGCTCCCTGCTTGGAAAACACTGACATAGACAGTGATTACCGCTCCCAGCAGATCTTTCTTGCTTTTATATGTAAGGATTTGCTTTATCTATATTCGTTATCTACTTATTTTTCTTTAGTCCTCACTTTTTCCCTATTTTTGGATGACATTTTGGTGCCTTTAGAACCAATTACCAGGTTTCCATAGAGTTCTGGTCTCAACATACAATGGTTTCAACATACAATGGTCGTCCCGGAACCAATTAATATTGTAACTTGAGGGGCCACTGTATCTTGAATACACTAGTTATCACTAAATACCTATAAGGAGAAGACAAACCCACAAGAAAAAAAGGGGCTTCCATCATATACTATTATTAAAAAATCTTTCTAAAAATTTATTTCCCTAAAAGAATTAGTATACTCTTAACTAGATTTTTTCATGCTTGATAAATAGAAGTGGTTACCACAAAATCGACGTTCATGCCGATAGGGCGTAAAGAATTCAGTTCATGTATAAACCACTGACCCTGTCAATCAGTACAAATCGAATGTCCCGTTCCGTGTGACCCGCCTCAACACAATGTTTGGACACAGGCAAATCCATACGGGCTTTCCGTATCGAATACCCGTGTTGGTTGAGGCGGGTCCGGAACTCTAGGGTTGTCTCTCCAACATACAATTTTTGGCAAGGGCAAGAGAGTACATACACTACATAACTTGATATACAGTGATCCCTCAACTTACAATGGCCTCAACATACAACAGTTTCAACATACAATGGTCTTTGAAACTTGGAAACCAGACTCAACATACAATGCTACCTACAGTCCAGATCTGTGAAACATGTCAATGGCTGGAAGAACCGACCAATCAAAATGGGCATTTCACTGGTAAAACCCCTGTATTACTGAAGCGTATGCACTGACTGGTGTCTGGTATTACATGTTCTGTACACTTTTACCTCTATCAGGGTTAGCTGCTCCTTTGGACACCAGGTGAGGGTGACTCCAATACTTTTTTAGGACATTGTGTGTTCTGTACAGGACCCCGATGAAGCTCCTGTCCTCTACATAGACCAGTGTTTCCCAAGAAGGGTGGCCCCAGCTGTTGCAAAACTACAACTCCCGGCATGCTGGGAGTTGTAGTTTTGCAACAGCTGGAGGCTCCCTGTTTGGGAAACACTGACATAGACCGTGATTTACAGCTCCCAGCAGATCTTTCCTACTTTTATATGTAAGGATTTGCTTTATCTATATTAGTTATCTACTTATTTTTCTTTAATCCTCATTCTTTTCTATTTTTGGATGACATTTTGGTGCCTTCAGAACCAATTACCAGGTTTCCATAGAGTTCTGGTCTCAACATACAATGGTTTCAACATACAATGGTCTTCCCAGAACCATTTCATATTGTAACTTGAGGGACCACTGTACAAGTGAGATAGAATTTTATATTGTACACTCTGCCAGTCAAGGGATGTTGAAAGCTTGGACCTTTCTCCATCAGAGGGCAGCTCACACATGAGCGACAAGGAAATTAACCCTTTATACTGACAAATACATGCCCTGTTCGTGCTTTTGTGTCTGTAGAGGCATCTGTCTTCACTAATTTATCTTGCAGATTTGGAGGTCTGTAAAACCCCTGCAGATCTGTCACCAAACAGTAATTTTGAATAATCACTAAAAACTGTACCGATGTTTTTGAATGTGTAAGGGTAAACCTGATGTGGGCGTTCATATTATTCAAATAGGATACAAAATCAAAAAGTGTCTGTTCCGTATTTGTCCATATCAAAAAAAAATATCGTCAATGTAACGCCACCACCCCAGCAAATTGCTGGAGTGGTGGCTCACATAGACGAACGTTTCCTCCAGGGCCGCCATGAACACGTTGGCGTACGTGGGCGCCACATTCGTGCCCATGGCGGTCCCGGAGATCTGAAGATAGAACTTGTCATTAAACATAAAGTAATTTTTTTTTTAACACAATATCCAATAGTTGTAAAATAAAACAACATTTTTCTGTAGAGAAATTAGACATAATTGCATTCTGTACTGCCTCCAACCCCGCTTGATGGGGGATGGAGGTGTACAGTGATGTCACATCCAAAGACACCAGAATGGTATTGGGGGGGGTATACTGATTGACTCAATCCTATTGAGGAAATCTGCCGTATCGCGAATGTAGGATTTGGATCGAGATGTATACGGTCTCAGCACCTGATCCAAAAAGATGGAGATGTTACTAGTTATTGATCCCCTCCCGGAGACTATAGGTCTTCCTGGGGGATCCACCGAAGATTTGTGGATTTTTGGGAGTACATATAATAACGGAGTCATTGGGTGTGTTATGGTGAGAAAATCCAATAGGGGTTTGCCAATCAGTCCCTGTTCAAAAGCAGTTGACAAGCAATCTTTGATCTTACGTGCAATATGAATCTTAGGATCAGCATGTAATTCTGTATAAATATCAACATTACTTAACTGGCGATTAACTTCTGCTAGATATTTGGACCGGTCCATGACCACAACTGATCCGCCTTTGTCGGCGGGTTAGATATGAGATAGATAGATATGAGATAGATAGATATGAGAAAGATAGATAGATAGATAAATATGAGATACAGTGGGGATCAAAAGTTTGGGCACCCCAGGTAAAAATTTGTATTAATGTGCATAAAGAAGACAAGGAAAGATGGAAAAATCTCCAAAAGGCATCAAATTACAGATTAGACATTCTTATAATATGTCAACAAAAGTTAGATTTTATTTCCATCATTTACACTTTCAAAATAACAGAAAACAAAAAAATGGCGTCTGCAAAAGTTTGGGCACCCTGCAGAATTTATAGCATGCACTGCCCCCTTTGTAAAGCTGAGACCTGCCAGTGTCATGGATTGTTCTCAGTCATCATCTGGGAAGACCAGGTGATGTCAATCTCAAAGGTTTTAAATGCCCAGACTCATCTGACCTTGCCCCAACAATCAGCACCATGGGTTCTTCTAAGCAGTTGTCTAGAAATCTGAAACTGAAAATAGTTGATGCTCACAAAGCTGGAGAAGGCTATAAGAAGATAGCAAAACATTTTCAGATGTCAATATCCTCTGTTCGGAATGTAATTAAGAAATGGCAGTCATCAGGAACAGTGGAAGTTAAAGCAAGATCTGGAAGACCAAGAAAAATATCGGACAGAACAGCTCGCAGGATTGTGAGAAAAACAATTCAAAACCCACGTTTGACTGCACAATCCCTCCAGAAAGATCTGGCAGACACTGGAGTTGTGGTACACTATTCCACTATAAAGAGATACTTGTACAAATATGGTCTTCATGGAAGAGTCATCAGAAGAAAACCTCTTCTACGTCCTCACCACAAAAATCAGCGTTTGAACTTTGCAAATGAACATATAGACAAGCCTGATGCATTTTAGAAACAAGTTCTGTGGACCGATGAGGTTAAAATTTAACTTTTTGGCAGGAATGAGCAAAGGTACGTTTGGAGAAGAAGGGGAACAGAATTTTATGAAAAGAACCTCTGTCCAACTGTTAAGCATGGGGGTGGATCAATCATGCTTTGGGGTTGTATTGCAGCCAGTGGCACAGGGAACATCTCACGAGCATTAGGAAAAATGGATTCAATAAAATTTCAGCAAATTTTGGATGCTAACTTGATGCCATCTGTGAAAAAGCTGAAGTTAAAGAGAGGATGGCTTCTACAAATGGATAATTATCCTAAACACACCTCGAAATCCACGGGGGATTACATCAAGAGGCGTAAACTGAAGGTTTTGCCATGGCCTTCACAATTTCCTGACCTCAACATAATTGAAAATCTATGGATAGACCTTAAAAGAGCAGTGCGTGACAGACAGCCCAGAAATCTCAAAGAAGTGGAAGACTTTTGTAAGGAAGAATGGGCAAAGATACCTCAAACAAGAATTGAAAGACTCTTGGCTGGCTACAAAAAGCGTTTACAAGCTGTGATACTTGCCAAAGGGGGCAGTACAAGATATTAATTCTGCAGGGTGCCCAAACTCTTGCAGACACCATTTTTTTGTTGTTTTCTGTTATTTTGAAAGTGTAAATGATGGAAATAAAATCTAACTTTTGTTGACATATTATAAGAATGTCTAATCTGTAATTTGATGCCTTTTGGAGATTTTTCCATCTTTCCTTGGCTTCTTTATGCACATTAATACAAATTTTTACCTGGGGTGCCCAAACTTTTGATTCCCACTGTAGATATGAGATAGATAGACAGATAGATAGATATGAGATAGATAGATAGATAGATAGATATGAGATAGATATAAGATAGATATAGATATGAGATATATAGATAGATAGATAGATAGATATGAGATAGATAGATATGAGATATATAGATAGATAGATATGAGATATATAGATAGCTGGATAGATAAATAGATAGATATGAGATAGATAGATAGATGGATAGATATATAGATAGATAGATAGATATGAGATAGATAGATAGATATGAGATAGATAGATATGAGATAGATAGATAGATATGAGATAGATAGATATGAGATAGATAGATAGATATGAGATAGATAGATAGATAGATGATAGATAGATATGAGATAGATAGATAGATAGATATGAGATAGATAGATATGAGATAGATAGATAGATAGATGATAGATATGAGATAGATAGATATGAGATAGATAGATATGAGATAGATAGATAGATATGAGATAGATAGATATGAGATAGATAGATAGATAGATAGATATGAGATAGATAGATGGATATGAGATAGATAGATATGAGATAGATAGATATGAGATAGATAGATATGAGATAGATAGATATGAGATAGATAGATAGATATGAGATAGATAGATATGAGATAGATAGATAGATAGATATGAGATAGATAGATAGATATGAGAGATAGATATGAGATAGATAGATATGAGATAGATAGATATGAGATAGATAGATATGAGATAGATAGATAGATATGAGATAGATAGATATGAGATAGATAGATGGATGTGGTTGGTAAATTCACAGTAAACTTGACCAGGATAAACATATAACTATTCTAGGGTAATAATAAAAGGAAGTAAAGGTGGACTATATGCTCTTTTCTGAGTGTATATATTTATTGGTGTAATGTAGATCCCATCTATTACAGATATTACAGATATTATCCGCCTTCACAAATACCTACAATATAATAAGCTCTTGTCAATCTCTTCTATTCCTCACATCCCAGGATCCGCTACCCAGCACTGGCCATGCCGCGCATGCGTGGAAGCGACCAATTTGTCTCTGGCTGCGCTTGCGTACTCCCCTCCTGCGCATGCGCTCTCCTGACGATCCTGTCTCCCATCCAGTGCGGCAGGAAAACCCGCATCGGCGGCGGGCGGGGAGGAGAGGAAACGGGGGGGAGGGAAGAGGAGGGGGCGACAGACGGCGACTGCGATACAGGAGGGGAGGGGGGGCAAAATTACCGTAAAGCACTATTCAGTTTTTATCTATTTTATTATTTTTTCACCGCTGGCCGGGCCTGGACATCCCGTTATATCTCAGCAGCGGCGGCAGCGGGCGGTGTCACCGGAGGAATAACGGAGCCCGGTATAATGGAGGCAGCTGTCAGTGAATGGAGCGGATGAATCACAGCGTGTACCTGGGGATCTACTGCCCACCGGATCACATGACCTGAGGATCCAATGGTGATCGGGTGGATTCCCCCTCCTGCTATGACATCTTATCCCTACAGATCCACTGGATCCCAGCCAGGATCTGATCACTAGGGATCCAGTCTGAACACTAAAGGGTTAATACATTGGTTCTCCATTTAGATACATTGTATCCGGATTGTGATCTCCATTTAGATACATTGTATCCGGATTGTGATCTCCATTTAGATACATTGTATCCGGATTGTGAGCTCCATTTAGATACATTGTATCCAGATTGTGATCTCCATTTAGATACATTGTATCCGGATTGTGATCTCCCTTTAGATACATTGTATCCGGGTTGTGATCTCCATTTAGATACATTGTATCCGGATTGTGATCTCCATTTAGATACATTGTATCCGGATTGTGATCTCCATTTAGATACATTGTATCAGGATTGTGATCTCCATTTAGATACATTGTATCCGGATTGTGATCTCCCTTTAGATACATTGTATCCGGGTTGTGATCTCCATTTAGATACATTGTATCCGGATTGTGATCTCCATTTAGATACATTGTATCCGGATTGTGATCTCCCTTTAGATACATTGTATCCGGATTGTGATCTCCCTTTAGATACATTGTATCCGGATTGTGATCTCCCTTTAGATACATTGTATCCGGATTGTGATCTCCATTTACATACATTGTATCCGGATTCTGCTGGTCGTATATTTTTACACTTTATCGGTTTCCCATTCGGTGACATGAAATAATCCACGTGTATCCATTGGACGGGGAAGGATTCTCGGATCAGAATTGGCGTCTCTATCCGGTGATGGTTCGGGATCTATTACTTTACGGCGCGCTGTTATACGGATTTACGCTTCGAATCATGTAAGAGGCGAAACCGACCGATATCAATCATGGTGGATATAGCGGAAAGTGGATCGGAGGTGAAGAAGACCTTCATCGTGCCGGCCATCAAACCCTTCGATCACTATGACTTCAACAGGGCCAAGGTGGCCAGTAACCTGGCCTGGTTGGTGGCCAAAGCCTTTGGCGCAGGTAAGTGGAAAGGTGGAGTTTGCTGATTGAGTTATGGGTCTATAGAGGTGTTTCCCAACCAGGGGGCCTCCAGCTGTTCTAAACTACAACTACAAGTTGTTTTTTTTTTATAATCCTATTCCAAACTAAATGTATCAGACATATTCATTAGATTCAACACACATTAGTGGGCTCCAACCTGTGACACTCCAGCTGTTGCGAAACTACAATTCCCAGCATGCCTGGACAGCCGAAGAAGTTTTTGCAACAGCTGGAGCCACTGGTTTGGAAACACTGCTCTATTGGAAGATTTTTTTTGTTTTTGTTTTGTCTTTTAAAAGCTTTTTTTTTTTTTTTTTTTGTTTAATAAATACAGTTTAGAATCCCATTCCAGACTAAATGTATCAACAACCTATTCATTAGGTTATTGGGCTCCAACCTGTGGCCCTCCAGATGTTGCAAAACTACAACTCCCAGCATGCCTGGACAGCTGAAGAAGTTTTTGCAACAGCTGGAGGTACTGGTTTGGAAACACTGCTCTATTGGAAGTTATTTTTATTTTTTTGTCTTAAAAAAGTTTTTATTTATTTATTTTTTTAAAATACAGTTTAGGATCCCATTTCAGACTAAATGTATCAACAACCTATTCATTAGATTCAGCTCATCTTAGTGGGCTCCAACCTGTGGCCCTCCAGCTGTTGCGAAACTACAATTCCCAGCATGCCTGGACAGCTGAAGAAGTTTTTGCAACAGCTGGAGGCACTGGTTTGGAAACACTGCTCTATTGGAAGATTTTTTTTTTTTAATCTTTAAAAAGCTTTTTCTATTATTTAATTACCGTACATTTAAAAAAAAAATAAAATTAAGAATCCCATTCCAGACTAAATGTATCAACAAGCTATTCATTAGGTTAGTGGGCTCCAACCTGTGGCCCTCCAGCTGTTGTGAAACTACAATTCCTAGCATGCCTGGACAGCCGAAGAAGTTTTTGCAACAGCTGGAGGCACTGGTTTGGAAACACTGCTCGATTGGAAGTTGTTTTTTTTTGTTTTGTCTTAAAAAAGTTTTTATTTTTATTTATTTTTTTAAATACAGTTTAGAATCCCATTCCAGACTAAATGTTTTAACAACCTATTCATTAGATTCAGCTCATCTTAGTGGGCTCCAACCTGTGGCCCTCCAGCTGTTGCGAAACTACAACTCCCAGCGTGCCTAGACAACCGAAGAATTTTTGCAACAGCTGGAGGCACTGGTTTGGAAACACTTTAGTCTGAAATGGGATTCTGAACTGTATTTAAATAAATAAATAAAAAAAAACTTTTTTAAGGCGAAAAAAAAAAAACTTCCAATCGAGCAGTGTTTCCAACCAAGTGCCTCCAGCTGTTGCAAAAACTTGGAATTTTTTTTTAGTTTTGTCTTAAAAAAAAATGTTTCTTCTTTTTTTTTTTTTTAAATACAGTTTAGAATCCCGTTCCACACTAGATATATCAACAACCTATTCATTAGGGTCAGCTCATCTTAGTGGGCTCCAACCTGTGACCCTCCAGCTGTTGCGAAACTACAACTGTCAGGAATCCCATTCCAGACTAAATGTATCAACAACCTATTCATTAGGGTCAGCTCATCTTAGTGGGCTCCAACCTGTGGCCCTCCAGCTGTTGCGAAACTACAACTCCCAGCATGCCCGGACAGCCGTTGGCTGTCCGGGCATGCTGGGAGTTGTAGTTTCGCAACGGTTGGACACAACTTGCTGTACTGGTCATTTAGGTCAAGAATTTTGTTAAACAACATTTCACTCTGTGTATTCACCCTAGACGGATTTTCTGTTATATTTTCTATAGGTAAAATTTGTAGCGGATTAAAATATCAGCCACCTGGATGTGAGGTCGAGACAAGTCATGCACGGCGACGCGGCTGCAGTTCTTTAAAGGGGTTATCCAGGATTAGAAAAACATTTCTGCTATCTTTCAGAAACAGTGCCACTCTGGTCTTCAGGTTATGTGTGGTATTGCAGCTCAGTTCCATAAAAGTAAATGGAGCTGTGTTCTAATACCACACTCAACCTAAGGATAGGTGTGGCGCTGTTTTGGGAAGAAAGCAGCTATGGTTTCCTAATCATGGACAACCCCTTTGATGGGGTTATCCCAAGATAGGTGACATGTATCTGACTGGTGGGGGTCCAACTGCTGAAACCTCCGCTGATCCCAAAAGCAATGGTCTCCTGGCTCCCAAGTAGATAAAGAAGGGGGGGGGGGGGGGAAGTAATCTGCAGAAAAAACATTTCTAGCCATTGACTTCAATGGGTCCATAGTAAATCAGAATTTCCTCCACTAATGGAGATTTGCTGTCGAGCCATCAATTTAAACAGGTAACAAAATCCTCTGCGAATTATGTATGTGTGAATTTACTCTAAGGGTACTTACCTGTGGAATTTTTGCAGAGTATCTGCTGCGGAAAATCCACGACGGATTTTGCTACCATTGACTTCAATGGGTCCGAAGGAAAATCAGCAAATTTGTCTCTATTGCGGATTTTCTGCTGACCCATTGAAGTCAATGGTAGCAAAATCTGCTGCGGATTTTCTGCAGAAAATACGCTGCGGACATTCTGCAGGTAATCCCCCCCCATGTGAACAGACCCAAAGGGTGCGGAAGGCTTAAAGGGGTTATCCAGGGAAAAACTTTTTTTTATATATCAACTGGCTCCAGAAAGTTAAACAGATTTGTAAATGACTTCTATTAAAAAAAAATCTTAATCCTTTCAGTACTTATGAGCTCCTGAAGTTAAGGTTGTTCTTTTCTGTCTAAGTGCTCTCTGATGACACCTGTCTCGGGAACTGCCCAGTTTAGAAGCAAATCCCCATAGCAAACCTCTTCTAAACTGGGCGCTTCCCAAGACACGTGTCATCAGAGAGCACTTAGACAGAAAAGAACAACCTTAACTTCAGAAGCTCATAAGTACTGAAAGGATTAAGATTTTTTAATAGAAGTAATTTACAAATCTGTTTAACTTTCTGGAGCCAGTTGATATATATATATATATGTGTGTATATATATAAAAAATTCCTGGATAACCCCTTTAATGGGGTAATTCCGTGGAAAACTTTTTTTTTTTTTTTTTAAATGAACAGCTGCCAGAAAGTTAAACAGTAAACAGTTCCTGATACGGGCATCAGGTGTCAGCAGAGAGCACTGTGGACAAGACAAAAAAGAAATTAAAAAAACAAAGAATTTCCTCTGTAGCATACAGCAGCTGATAAGTACTGGAAGGATAAAGATTTTTTCATAGAAGTAATTTACAAATCTGTTTAACTTTCTGGCACCAGTTGATAAAAAAATATATATATATATAATATGTATATGTGTGTGTGTGTGTGTGTGTGTGTGTGTGTGTGTATATATATATATATATATATATATATATATATATATATATACATATATACATATATATATACACACACACACACCCACCCTTTGCATACCATATTGCACGTGTTAAGGTGTTTCATCGTTTGCAGCTTTGATGGTTTCTTTCGCCTCCGTAAAGCTGTAAACATCACAGGAATGCTTGTGTAATCCAATCCCATTCACCCCGGGGTAATGTATATAGGGGAATCCAGCGGAGGGCAGACTACACCCGCACCTTACAGCGTGCTGAAGATGGATGGGAATCCTCCTGGACTCTTCCTTTGGGCCGCACTCTTTAAAGGGGTACTCCACTAGGAAATATTTTTTCAACTGGTGCCAGAAAGTTAAACAGATTTGTAAATGACTTCTATTTAAAAATCTTAACCCTTCCAGTACTTATCAGCTGCTGGATGTTCCAGAGGAAGTTCTTTTCTTCTTGAATTCCCTTTCTGTCTGACCACAGTGCTCTCTGCTGACACCTCTGTCCATTTTAGGAACTGTTCAGAATAGGAGCAAATCCCCATGGCAAACCTCTCCTGCTCTGGACAGTTCCTGACATGGACAGAGGTGTCAGCAGAGAGCACTGTGGTCAGACTGAAAGGAAATTCAAGAAGAAAAGAACTTCCTGTGGCGCAAATAGCAGCTGATAAGTACTGGAAGGATTAAGATTTTTGATAATTTTAATTTTAGTAATTTTACAAATCTGTTTAATTTTCTTGCACCAGTTGATTTAAAAAAAATGTTTTCCAGGGGAGTTCCCCTTTAAGAACGTCATTGTTTTATTTTAAAGCCACAAGTTGAGTTTACGAGGATTTAATAGGATTATAGATTCAGAGCTTATAAATCCGGTCTGGGTGTCTGCGGAGGACGCGGAGAGAAGTCAGGAAATAAAGCTCATTCTAGGAATTCTGTTTCCTATGTTGTGGGATCGTCCCTACATTAAGGTTCCATTCATACTGGTGTGTTTTGCTGCAGAAAATCTGCAGCTGATTTTGCTACCATTGACTTCAATGGGTCTGTGGAAAATCTGCAACTAAAAATCACACTCACAGAGAATCCGCCACTAGGATCATAAGAAAACCATTTTACCTCCGGCTGTTGCAGCCTTTGGCTGTCCGGGCATGCTTGGAGTTGTAGTTTTGCAACAGCTGGAGGCATGCTGTTTGGGAAACACTGATCTAGGGGTAGGGGATAGGTTTTAATCTTGGGATAACCGCCTTAGGACCAAGCAATGTGCTTTTCTTTATCGTTGCGTTCCAATAGCCACATGTTTTGTTTTGTTTTCTTGTTTTTGCTATTTTTTTGTTTTTAATTGATGAAGCTATATAATGGATTTATTTTGGGCTGTACAAGGTGTATTTTTTAATGGCATTGTTTAATTTACATAAAATAACTTAACCTGTTTTTTTTATTTTTATTTTTCCTATTATTTTTGTGTTTTTTATTCTACAGTTTATTACAATCATGGCCATAACAACATGTGTATTTCTTCTCTTTGGTTAACTAGTTTAAAAAAATAACTTTTATTTTTATTTTTTTTAAGTATTTTTAAACTGTTTTTGTTTTTTAAACTGTTATTGAACCTAATTAAAATTTTTTATTCATTTTGGTCCGTCCCCCCCCCCAATGGGACGTTCCTTTGATCACTGCTGATGTTCGGTGTTACACTGACAGGCAGTCTATCAGGCTATGCCTATGGTAGAAGCACATGGCATGCCTTGGGGCCATTATAAGTATCAGGCTACCATGGCAACCCATCAGCCAATGAAGTTCTCAGCCCCCCTAATCATGCAATTGTGTTGCGATCACTTCAGGGTCTTACATCCTTCTTTTCTTCATAAAGATTCATGGTAAATGTGATAAATCAGAGCAGCAGGTTAGAGGTAAAGTGATGTTGATAGGAGACTAATCCATAGTACCTAGAGAGAGTGAGCAGGAGGCTTGGTTCCCACATGGTATTTGCTCAGTTTTTTTACACCAAAAAAGGAAAAATTTCAAAAATTTTATTTTATTTTTTTATTTAATTTACACATTTTTTCTTCTATTTTATATGTATTTTTTCTCTCTGTGTCGGTCCCACTCCTGGTTTTGGTAAAAATAAATAAATAAATAAAATAATGACCTAAAGGGTACAATCATCATACATTGTCTGCTGCTATTCACCTTTCACACTGCCGAACCTGTTAGGACAAGGAGACACATGGCACCTTATATATATCTGTTTGTGCTCCCATAAGAATTTATTTTACATTTTTTTCTGGTGTAAAGAGGCATTCCTATGCCTGGAATGCCTCCTTGCACCCCTGACATTTCTGTCCTTGCTTGATTGACAGCTGGAAGCCAAGCCCTGTTTCAAAATATTACACCTGTGCTCAATCTGTATGCAAGATTTGAAAACTGGGCACGGCTTCCAGCTGACTGTCAATCAAGCAGGGACAGGGATGGGAGGTGGAGCCAGGAGATGTTTCAGCCCTCCGCACATCACTCTTGGGAACGCCTCCTTGACTCTTTGCATTAGGGAATAAAAGCATTTTTTTCTATGTTATGGAAACACAAACAGTTATTTGAGCAAGGAGACACATCGTACTTTTTATATATCTGTCTGTGCTCCCACAACATACAAAAATACTCTTCTTTCCTGGTGCAAAAGAGGAGTTCCCAAGACACTAATGTGCTGAGGGTTGTCACGTCTTTTCACTCCCCCTCTCATCCACGTCTCGATTGATTGACAGTCCAGCCTGATTTTCTAATCTTGTTTCTGCGCAAGGCAATGTGCGGAGGTGTTATATATTTTTAAACAGGGCTCGGCTTCCACTTGACTGTCAATCAAGCAAGGACAAGAATGGAAGGGGGAGCAAGTAGGTGTTAAAGGAGTACTAAGGTGGAAAACTTTTTTTTAAATCAACTGGTGCCGGAAAGTTAAACAGGTTTGTAAATTACTTCTATTAAAAATTCTTTACCCTTCCAGTACTTATTAGCAGCTGTATGCTACAGAGGAAATTCTGTTTTTGTCTTGTCCACAGTGCTCGCTGCTGACACCCGATGCCCGTATCAGGAACTGTCTAGAGAAGGAGAAAATCCCCATAGTAAACCTATGCTGCTCTGGACAGTTCCTGACACGGACAGAGGTGTCAGCAGAGAGCACTGTGGACTATACAAAAAGAAAATAATTTCCTCTGTATTATACAGCAGCTAATAAGTACTGAAAGGATTAAGATTTTTAAATAGAAGTAATTTAAAAATCTGTTTAACTTTCTGGCACCAGTTCATTAAAAAAAAAAAAGAAAAGTACCCCTTTAAAGCTCTCAGCACTTTAGGGGCTTGAGAACGCCTTTTTCTCTCTTGACTATTAGGCTATGTTCACATGTCGAAATTTCCTTGCTGGTTAGTCTCTACTGCAGTTTTCTCCAACCAGGGTGCCTCTGGCTGTTGCAGAACTACAACTCCCAGCATGCCCGGACAGCCTTTGGCTGTCCGGGCATGCTGGGAGTTGTAGTTTTGCAACAGCCAGAGGCAGCCTGGTTGGGAGACACTGATCTACTGTGTATACAAGCAAGGGGGATTGTGGGAAAGTGTGTATGGCAAGACCAGGGTCACAGATTAGAGAGGAAACCAGTGGGAAAAACAGTACAGGGATGGAGGAAATTTTACCTAAAAAACAGAACTTTGTCCTCTTCTACACACGTGAACTAGTGTCGAGCGCAAATATTCGTAATTTTTTTTTCATCCACAGAACACATCACAGTGATCTCATCCCTTCCTGCTTTCCAGCTTGTGGTCTAAAGAAGTTATACTATTTACTGTATTAGACTGGAGAGCGAATATTCACGAAGATGAGAATATGCGAATATTCGTGAATATCCTCATATTTGCGAATATCGTCACTAAAATTAGATAGGTAGATAGTGACGATATTCGCAAATATGACATGAAAATATTCAAAATGAAAAATGCCATAGACCCATTATCACTTCTGTATAGACCAAGAATAGGAGGATATAGATAGATATTGGATGGATGGATGGATAGGAGATGGAGAGATAGGAGATGGAGAGATAGATATGAGATAGATAGATATGAGATGGATGTGAGATGGATGGATATGAGATGGATGGATAGATAGATATGAGATGGATGGATAGATAGATATGAGATGGATGGATAGATAGATATGAGATGGATGGATATGAGAGATAGATGGATAGATATGAGATGGATAGATATGAGATGGATAGATATGAGATGGATAGATAGATATGAGATGGATATGAGATGGATGGATATGAGATAGATAGATATGAGATAGATAGATAGATAGATAGATATGAGATGGATAGATAGATATGAGATGGATATGAGATGGATGGATATGAGATGGATGGATAGATGGATATGAGATGGATGGATAGATAGATATGAGATGGATGGATAGATATGAGATGGATGGATATGAGATGGATGGATAGATAGATATGAGATGGATGGATAGATAGATATGAGATGGATGGATAGATATATAGATAGATAGATATGAGATGGATGGATAGATAGATATGAGATGGATGGATATGAGATGGATGGATAGATATGAGATGGATGGATATGAGATGGATGGATATGAGATGGATGGATAGATAGATATGAGATGGATGGATAGATAGATATGAGATGGATGGATAGATAGATATGAGATGAACAGATAGGTAGATAGTTATCCATATGCGCATTTACGCAAAGCGAATATATCAAATATGCAAATATAGGGGAATATTCGTCCATATATTTGCTAAATATCGTGAATTGGGATATGGCATATGCCGCTCATTACTAATGTGAACATGACTATGGTGAATGAGCAATTTTTATTATATGATAAGAGAGAGAAATTTAGCTGTATCCTTAGGCCTGGTTCACACCCTCCGGACAGTAGTGTACCACATGGCCACATGCAAGTTTATTTGTATCATAAAACTGGTTTTGCCGCACTTACAGGTGAGGGCAGGACTAGCACTCCTCTGTGCTCACTCCTGTCCTGTTAGACTGCAGGATGAAAACAGAAAGGAGAGGGTTACAGTCTTTGCTGAGGTCCAGTGCAGTTGTGCCTAGTGTGTGTGTCTAGAGTATTGGAGGTCCCAAAGTCACCGTCAAGTCAAGTAAGATAAAGTCACAGCTTTATGAGTCAAGTCAGTCCCTGTCATCTGTCAAGTCAGCGTGGTCTGCATTCAATCATCCAGTCCTACTACAAGTCCCAGCAAGCCCTTAAGGTCTCTGAGTCACTGGCTGAATAGACTGTACCATCTGTCTATCCTCAGTAAAGCTACCGTTGTCCGTAACTTGGCATCGGAGTCTTTATTGCTCCCCGTGCCTAGCCCAGGATCCAGGGGTATACCTTCGGGTGGTATTAAGGATAAACCACGCCCTGGCGTCACGAATACAAGGGATTATTGCCATCTGCCCCTAGGGTAATTCCATCTGCCCTGCATCACACTCCATACCACACTTACATCCGTCATCCATAACAATAAAAACACTGACAGGTGAAGCGAATAACATGGATGATCTGGTGACAATGGCGCCGATCAGAGGTGGACTATATCAGGCAGCAAAGTGTAGGCAGAAAAGGTGGCAAAGTGTAAGGCTATGTTCACACGTCGGAATGTCCGCATGGAAAAACCGCGGTAGCCGGCATGACATGCCGTCGCTAGGACCGCACAGGAATTTGCCATCTCATAGACGGCTATGTATTCCATGCGGTGTCTGCAGAAAGAGTGAACAGGTTAATTCTTTCTGTGGACACGGAAAACAGAATTTCCATGCTGGAAACATTTGGCACGGAAATTCCGCCGTGTGCACATTCCGTGCAGACATTCCATGTGGAATTCCGCGTGGAAATTCTGACATGTGAACATAGTCTAAGGATCTGAGTTACTGAGGAGCGAATTTTGATGTCTAAACAAGTAGGTCAGAGCATCTCCAGTATGGGCGATCTTGTGATGGGGGGTTCCCGGTATGTTGTAGTTAATAGCTACCAAAGGTGATCCAAGTAAGAACAAGCAGTGAACTGGGAACAACAAGTGAACCTGACCAAGGAGCAATAGAAGAAAGCGGTCAGGTCTGATGGATGAATGTTTACATCATGTGGGCAGCCTGGTGCGTGTGGATCACTTACCTGGTAGAGAGATGGCACAAGGATGGGCAAAAGACAAGCTGTGGGATGGGCAATGATCTTTTGGGAATCCTTGGGTCCTGGCATCATGGGGTAGTGCACAAATGTGAGTCAGCTCACCTCCTCTGGAGATTCTGCACGGATCCGCCTGGACCAGGTGCACAACGTAATGAAGAAAGATAAAGATGATCCAGCAGAGTCTTGCAAATTCGGTTTATTCAATATAAAATCAATACATCGACAACGGTGGGGGATTACTGGACGCGTTTCGGACAGTAATCTGTCCTTTGTCACAGCTGGGACAAAGGAGAGATTACTGTCCGAAACGCGTCCAGTAATCCCCCACCGTTGTCGATGTATTGATTTTATATTGAATAAACCGAATTTGCAAGACTCTGCTGGATCATCTTTATCTTTCTTCATCATGGGGTAGTACCAACTACCTAAACATTGTACAGACCAAGCCCCCACACCACCTTAATGGCAATGGAATGCCCTATTGACATTGACTTCTCCTAGTTGAATAATGTCCCCCACCACAGTCCAGACATTGTCCAGGAATGAGAAACATGATAAAGAGAGCAAGATGGTGACTCGGCATCCAAATTCTCCAGATCTCTGGTTGATCATCTATGGGATGTGTTGGATAAACAAGTCCAATCCATGGAGGCCGCACCTCACAACTTACAGGACTTGCAGAATCTGCTGATGACGTTTTTAGAGCAGAGATCACAGGACACCTTCACAGGTCTATGGATTCCTGGCCTCGGGGGTCAGAGCTGTTTTGTTGGCAAAAATGACACCTACATGATAAGTGTTGGGTGGTTTTAAAGGAGTCCTCCACTGCCTTAGCGTCCAGAACCTTTTGTTCCCAACGCTGGCTGCATGGTCGTGACATCACGACACAACCCCTCAATGCAAGTCTATGGGAGGGGCGTGGCGGCTGCCACGCCCCTCCCATAGACTTGCATTGAGGGGACGTGGCATGACATCACAAGGGGTGGGGCTGTGACGTCACAACCCCTCATCCAGTGTTTGGAACAAAATCTTCTGGACGCTGGGGGAGTGGAGTACCCCTTTAATGTCATGGCGGAAGGGTTTAAGTGCCTGGGGTGTTTAGGAGCTGGTATATCCTGCATAAAGTGGCTGGAGTGGGGGATCAGTTCGATGAGTCTTCTTGGTTGTATCTACTTGAGGTAATTTTGGAGGCTCAGGAGCAATTTCACGAACTAAAGACCCTCTAAATGAATGGCGATGGACACATTCGAGGCCTTGTCCAAGCTTTCAGTCAGATTGACGTTTTAAATTTGCTAAAACCCATATGACATTGTCCGAATACTAAGATAATTTCTCCTCAGGTTTTGCTGGTAGGGTCTATGAAGAAAACCACATGGAGACTCAGTGGAATGGAATTGATGACTCATCATTTCTCCGCCTCAGTCGTTGTCCTTCAGAATTATTCTCTGTGTGAAGTCATTCAGTTTAGAGATGGAAAGAACATATATAACAATTATGTTCAATGTCTCGTGATTTACGAGTCGGCAGCGGCTGCTGGTTTACAATCTATAGGCCTTATAAATCGCATACAGTTGTCGGCTCACCTCACGCTGCTAGACCCAACGCACGGACCGGTACGGACCAACACCAAGGAAACTTGACAATGAAGAAAGGAAAAGTCCAGCGAAATCGGCTTGGATGAATGTTTAACTTCTTTATTATGGCTCACAAACACGACATCAGGTAAACATTACGCGTTTGGGTTAGACGTGCCAACCTTGGCACGTCTAACCGAGACTCGTCACGTTTACATGATGTCTTGTTTTTGTGAGCCATGATAAAGAAGCTAAACATTCATCCAAGCCGACCTCGCTGGACTTTTCCTTTCTTAAGATGCCTTATAAGTATGGCTGATGGATGTGGTGATCGATCAATTCTTCATTCTCTTTTCCAGTTTTCTGTTATGTTGTAGAACAGGAAATAATAAATGATGGCGTGCCGGATCTGTCGCCCAACGGACGCCAACGTCTCACAACAGATTCCACTGATATAATGGGGTCCATTACTGTCAGGAGGTCAGGGTTCCATTGGGCTTTTTTGAGGGGAAACCTATCAAAATGTAAAACTCTTTCAGGCCCATTGCCAGGGCATCTGACTATAGCGCCATTTGTAGTACCTTAGGGTAAGTTCACATGAAACGGATAAGATGAAGAATTGCGCAGGTAAAATCTTCAGGGGATTACAGTGCCATGTATGGGGATGAGATCCTGGAGATCTTATCCTCATTCTGCGCAATGAAATAGAAATGGACATGCTAAGAGTTAAAGTGGTACTCCGCTGCTCAGCGTTTGGAACAAACTGTTCCAAACACTGGAGCCGTCACCGGGAGCTTGTGACGTTATAGCTCCGCCCCCTCATGACGTAACATCCCGAACCCTAAATGCAAGTCTACAGGAGCCCCCTCCCATAGACTTGCATTGAGGGGGCGGGGCTATGACGTCACGAGCTCCCGGTACCGGCTCCAGCGTTCGGAACAGTTTGTTTCAAACACTGAGCAGAAATCCCCTGCAATCTCCTGCAGGGGCCCTAAAATGTATGCCCTATCCTTTCCAACCCTAAAATGTATCCCCTATCCTTTCTATCCCTAAAATGTATGCCCTATCCTTTCCAACCCTAAAATGTATCCCCTATCCTTTCTATCCCTAAAATGTATCCCCTATCCTTTCTATCCCTAAAATGTATCCCCTATCCTTTGGATCGGGATACTTTTTTTTGGCATGATATATCTCCTTTTAAAGGGTTCTCCCACCTCACTGTTTCAGTTTTTCAGCCAGCTCCTGCTTGTCTGTGGAGGCCAGAGGTGGTCAGAAAAGTCAGGAAGAATCAGACCAGGGAAGGTACTGTGGTGAACCAGGAGAGTAACGGTGACTGGGGTGTTGCAGTGGTAGTGTAGGGTCTGGTGGTATTAACCCTTGAATGTCGTGACGCCAGGGTGCGGTTTCCTCAATAGTAATGTTCCTACCGCCAACCGTCCCACAAACGGCAGGGATAAATAACGGAATGTCCACAGCACAGATTTCAGGAATAAACTGAAGAAAACTTTACTTGCGGAATTTATGAAACAGTCTTTAACAATACAGTCTTTTCAAGAGTGAACCGGGATACAGGTTCCTCAAAGGTTTGCTGGAACTTGAAAGCAATGAGTTTTTTTGCAGACCACTGTGCTACTATTTTAGAAGATTTGAGCTGATAGTAGTCACACAGGATTTGATAGATGGAGCTTTGAGTAGTGGCGGAAGGTTCTTAGGCTTTGGGCTTAGATGAATTGAGATTTCTGCTGAGATGATTGTGCTTCTCTGATAATCCGGTACTAAGAGAGAGAATTTACAGACTACAGCACTTTATATAATAAGGGGCTGGACTAAGCTCATTGGTCAGCAAACCTGTAAGTTAAGAACCCAGAGAACTCTGGGTACATCACATGACCTCTAAGGTCCTTGAACATTCTGTATATCACAACCGTACATCATGTGACCACTAAGGTCCTGTACATATAGAGGGACATTTATCAATGTTTGCTTATGTATTCTTTTTTTTAGTAATTTTTTCCTTACTTTTGTTTTGCCTATGTGTGACGTATTTATCAACTGGTTTCAGCCCGTTGATAATTTTCTTTCACGTAAGCAATTTTTCCTTTTTTACTTTGGTAGTAGCTTTTTCTGCTCCATG